>NC_063045.1:59720338-59935338 GCF_018812025.1 Megalobrama amblycephala
ACACATTGCTTGCATGTTAATGGAATAAAAGCCCTTGTAGTTCAAATAGTCAATTTGGTGCCGCTTCGGGGGTTTGATCCTTATGTGGGTGCCATCAGGCATGGGTTCTTGACAGTTGGGCGAATCCTTGCCCCACTGCCTGTAGTTCCTCTGCTTGTGGGAGGGAGATGGCTTTCTTCAGGTTTACCCATATATTCTGTGCCACTCTGTGGATAACGCGGTGGACTGTAGCTTTTGGCACATTAAAAACACTGGAGACTACCCGATACGACACCATGTGCAAGCCAGTAAACGTAGATAAGAGTTTCCAACTGATGACCCCAGCCATGGTCCCTTTCTCTTTGTAAGAGCCTTTGCAAAGCATTCATTGCTGTTCTGCTCAGGCGGAAATCCTGCTTCAGCTCTAACTCCTCATCAAGCCACAACTGCAAGATGGGCACGTTATGATTTACCATGCAGTATGTTACTGGACTGCCAGCCTAGGGAAAAAAAAGTTCACATCATTATTGTGAATAGTAAAAACTTTTACTACTTCTGGTGACATGTCCTCTCCCCCAAAACAAAGCTCACAGCCCTTAAGAAATCTCACCACAGTTTTATTATAGCCTATTTAAAACATTTCTTTTTGTTTTACGTGTTGATTAACATTACCACACAAATACCATAGTTTAACTATAGTTTAGTAGGAAAAAAACATTTGTTTTAATGTTTAACATGGCATAACTACACTAACCTTGTTGTTTTTTTTTATTAATTTATTTTGCATTCGTTGTAAAAGCATGGAAAATATTTGAATGAGGGAAGCTATGGTGCAAACAACAGACATCCATGTATGATCACGTCACACCAAAGGGTCATTCAGTCGGATAAATTTGACACTGTAAACGCATATATGAATACAAACATAGGTCGGTAACTCCAACGGGTTCATACAACACCACAGATTGCAAGACCACAAGTTTTATATATTCCAGCTTTTACTGTTACCGAGTTGTGCAGTTAGCTAACGTTGTGTTAAATAAAGCAAAACGTTTGTGCAGCCATTGTACATACCATAAACTGATCCTCCAGCAAACACAGGCGTCGAACACATCGTCGTCTCCTTTGTCTTATGCGAAGAACTGAAGACAAATGCAAAAAAATAGCTGTCGCCCAAGCAACAGAGATCACTATAGCTATCGATGGCATCTTAGAAGTGTGTGATAAACATTGGCGCATCTATGACGTAGGAGCTAGCGACGACTTATGATGACGTGTAAAGGTCTAGTAATGGTGTCCCATTTCTTAGGGGAATATTTTCAGCCCTACCCCTTGACACTCTGTTTCAAGGGGCAAGGGGTAGGCGTAGGGGTAAGGGGAAGGGGTATAAAATAGAATTGGGATTGGGCCTTAGTCTTCTAAGCATTTCAAAAAGTTCATTGAAATCCCTTTTAAGGAGTTCTGACTGCTCTTTCCGAATATCATTCTTCCCCACATGGATGATTAGTCGATTTGCAGTCTTATATTTCATCAGAATGCTCTTAAGTTCCCTGTTTACATCAGAAACTGTTGCTTGTGGAAGGCAGCATGTAGTTGTATCCCTGCTGCTAATGTTTCTGATAATAGTCACCCACTATCAGAGTCCTGGGCTCGGCTGCTCTAAGAGCTGAGTGCTGCTGTCTGCTTGACCTTGAGCGGCAGTTAGCATCGGTGTTAGCTGCTGGCTGATTTGATCTGTGTCCGATCATATTTGGAGATTCCTCACCCACATTCATTAACACTTCAAATCTGTTCTCCAGATTTGCGATTTCTGTTCTCCAGTATTTGCGGTGGTAGGGAGCTAGTGTTTGGGGTAGAGGATGCTACTGCATTAATATGCGATACTCGTGACAATCTGATGTCTCGAGTGCCTTTGGGTCTCGCTCCCTGTTTGTGCCATCGATTAGTATGTTGATCAATTTCGGCACTCAGTATGGTCTGTTTAGGGGCATTAGATTCATGGGACTCACCGACTGTGTGCTGAGGATGTCCATGACGAAGCTCTGTTGTGTGTTCCGTCTGGTTTGGTAGTCCCGCAAGTAACTTTGTTTCAAGAACTGCAATCCTTTGTAGAAGTCTGTGGTGGTTTGTGCAGCAGGTAGATTCTTCAACCAGAGGAGGCATATTATTTCTAATCCTTTTGGATGTAGGCAGCTGTGTTTTCCCTTCTCCGGAATGTAAGCTGATGGCTGCCGTCAGTGGGAGGCTGGTTGGATAAAAATTCCCCTTTTTGTAGCAATTCTTCCAGTTAAAAAGATTGTTGGTGCCAAGATTTGTCGTTTGAGCACTGTGCTGATTTGCTGTAGTTAAAATTAGGAGATAAAATATAAAAGCAATAGAGCAAAGCACGGAGCTGTAAGCAAGAGCGTCCGAACAGTAGCGAAGCAGTTAGCAGGGCATAACATTATCTAAACACTTAACATAAGACTAAATACTTAACTACTCTAACATTCACACACATACATGCATACAGTTTACCAAAAGAGAGAAAGCTAAATCAGAGTACAGGAAAGCAAGAAGTTACAGCATTGTTTGACATTCAGCAGATCAACAGCCTTGAGCAAACCATCAGTTTAGTTTTAACAGGCCCTTCTTTAAAAGGGGTAAGGATACTTAATGTATCAAATAATGAGACTAAGTTTGATACTTGCATGTCTCTCCAAGTTGAATTAAAACTGTCCTGATGCAATTTGTGGAGGCTCCCATTGAATCTTTGCTGATATTATCTTGATGAAAGAGAACCAGTTGGATTCAGAGGATCTTTGGTGAATGGAAGGTCTAGGCCGAAGCCTGGCACAAGCTTTGGGTTCCTTAGAAGCTTCTAGCTTCTTACAGCATCATCTTAGCATCAGCATTTGTCAGTGAAAGATAAGAGAAATGTTTGATCTTGTGATCAGTGATTTTAAGGGGTGAAGATGTCTGAGCCAATAAGGAGTTGTGTCAAGGAGTCTTTGTGCCATTGGCAGGATATTAGCATAAGACACTGGATTGCGTGAATTAGAGAAGAACCATCTAGATTATTATAATACTAATATGTCACAGAGTTAGTAACATGTAACATAAATGACCAAATAGGAAACGAAAGTTGGAGTCCGTAGATACCAAACATGCTACCCATGTGATTTCAGTTAACTATAAATTTGCAACTGTGGAACATTAATACCAAAATAGTTCAGAAGAGAGAGAGACATAGAATAAAGCCTAAAAAAGGAAAGTCATGAGATTGGATACATGTTTATACATTTCCCAAGTGGTTATATAGAGAATACAGGTGCTGGTCATTTAATTAGAATATCATCAAAAAGTTGATTTATTTCACTAATTCCATTCAAAAAGTGAAACTTGTATATTATATTCATTCATTACACACAGACTGATATATTTCAAATGTTTATTTCTTTTAATTTTTATGATTATAACTGACAACTAAGGAAAATCCCAAATTCAGTATCTCAGAAAATTAGAATATTGTGAAAAGGTTCAATATTGAAGACACCTGGTGCCACACTCTAATCAGCTAATTAACTCAAAACACCTGCAAAGGCCTTTAAATGGTCTCTCAGTCTAGTTCTGTAGGCTACACATCATGGGGAATCACTGCTGACTTGACAGTTGTCCAAAAGACGACCATTGACACCTTGCACAAGGAGGGCAAGACACAAAAGGTCATTGCAAAAGAGACTGGCTGTTCACAGAGCTCTGTGTCCAAGCACATTAATAGAGAGGTGAAGGGAAGGAAAAGATGTGGTGTACAAGCAATAGGGATAACTGCACCCTGGAGAGGATTGTGAAACAAAACCCATTCAAAAATGTGGGGGAGATTCACAAAGAGTGGACTGCAGCTGGAGTCAGTGCTTCAAGAACCACTACGCACAGACGTATGCAAGACATGGGTTTCAGCTGTCGCATTCCTTGTGTCAAGCCACTCTTGAACAACAGACAGCATCAGAAGCGTCTCGCCTGGGCTAAAGACAAAAAGGACTGGACTGCTGCTGAGTGGTCCAAAGTTATGTTCTCTGATGAAAGTAAATTTTGCATTTCCTTTGGAAATCAGGGTCCCAGAGTCTGGAGGAAGAGAGGAGAGGCACACAATCCATGTTGCTTGAGGTCCAGTGTAAAATTTCCACAGTCAGTGATGGTTTGGGGTGCCATGTCATCTGCTGGTGTTGGTCCACTGTGTTTTCTGAGGTCCAAGGTCAACTCAGCCATATACCAGGAAGTTTTAGAGCACTTCATGCTTCCTGCTGCTGACCAACTTTATGGAGATGCAGATTTCATTTTCCAACAGGACTTGGCACCTGCACACAGTGCCAAAGCTACCAGTACCTGGTTTAAGAACCATGGTATCCGTGTTCTTAATTGGCCAGCAAACTCGCCTGACCTTAACCCCATAGAAAATCTATGGGGTATTGTGAAGAGGAAGATGTGATATGCCAGACCCAACAATGCAGAAGAGCTGAAGGCCACTATCAGAGCAACCTGGGCTCTCATAACACCTGAGCAGTGCCACAGACTGATCGACTCCATGCCACACCGCATTGCTGCAGTAATTCAGGCAAAAGGAGCCCCAACTAAGTATTGAGTGCTGTACATGCTCATACTTTTCATGTTCATACTTTTCAGTTGGCCAATATTTCTAAAAATCCTTTCTTTGTATTGGTCTTAAGTAATATTCCAATTTTCTGAGATACTGAATTTGGGATTTTCCTTAGTTTTCAGTTATAATCATCAAAATTAAAAGAAATAAACATTTAAAATATATCAGTCTTTGTGTAATGAATGAATGTAATATACAAGTTTCACTTTTTGAATGGAATTGGTGAAATAAATCAACTTTTTGATGATATTCTAATTATATGACCAGCACCTGTACATAGGATTAAGAGGGTTTATTTGTCCTTCTCAGAAAGAATGAAGTCAGAGTCACTATAGTCTCTGCAAAATTCTTTCTGATCGTAAAAGTTCTTATCAGTTTTCCTGTGTCCTGTGACAGGACACCTAGTTCTGCCTGTGTGTTAGCTAGGTTTGGGATGCTAGTTGCAGTTTTAGGGGGATGGGTTCACAGAACTTTGATAGAGTGAGTTTTATGGGTAATTCATTAAATATAATGAATAATTGTGTGTCTAATTGGTCCAGATGGTACATCACCATTGGCAGTGTGATTTATTGTAATGCTTTTTTTTCTCAGTTGGTCAGAACAAAAGTGGCAGACATGTTATGTACTTGTTCAGATTACTTTTTTTCCAGTAAAAAATCTTATTTTTGTCATAATTCTAAGACTACAATCTGTGCTTCCGAAGTACAGTATCCACACCGGTGAATGACAGCAAACATTAGATTTGTAGATAGCTGAGGGGTCTTGCCAATGCACAACCCACATAAAGATAATTATTCCACAAATAACTGCAATTGCAGAGATGGCGACAAAGAGGCAAAACTTACGGGCTGCAATTTTAAGACGCCCACACAAACAGCATACAGACTCAATAGCTGTTTCCATCCACCTATTTTTATGTGCATTTTGCATAAAAAACACTGGATATTGCATAAAAAAAATGTGCGTAAACTTTTGTGATCAAATGAGTAGGACAAAAAATTTCATGCGGCACGTAAAAAATACGATGGAAACACTTTTGCCAAATAAATTCCTTAATGCGCATAAAAAAGATGTGACTTTGCATTGCAACAGCATAACTGGACCAACCAGTGGACCGATCTTGTTGCACAGCATCTGAAATGCTTGTTTTTGGTCATTTTGTAATGCCTGAGCAAAGTGTTGTTAAAGTGGTTTGGTTTAATTCCCTCCCAGAAGCGCCTAACATGATTGCGTTAACAAATAATAACAATAATAACAAATGCATTTAAATGCAAGATAACATGACAGCGTTTATTGTGTTTCATCTGCACTCTCTGAGGCGCAAATAATTTATTATATATGAAAATGATTAGATACAGTGGCTTCTACTGCAGAAACTTTCTTTTTTCTTAGTGATATTTAGAGTTAAATTGGGATATTTAAGATTTTATAAATGTGTCTTAGAAAAAACATTACTTGTGTGAATATTGAGACAAAGGAATAGCACTGACAAGATATGTCAAGTTGCTTTTAGTTTAAACAGTGCAAACATGCATTTATTCTGGGACTAGCTTAAGCCTTGTCTGTGAAACAACTGGTGGCTAAATTTTATAATTTTTTTTTTTGAAAAATGTTATTCATAATTTCATGTTAGATAAAAAAAAATCACTATGAAAATAAGTGTATATCAAAGAAGATAAATCTCATGCTATTCATAAATTAAGTTTCTTATTGTATGTCAAACCTTAGGAGACACTTACAGTACAGTTCAGTAAAAATGTAAAAAATAAAAAAAAACAGTGAAAGAATTGACAGTTGGTGTAAAGTTGGTGACCCTTTATATTTTCTCAAACATCATTCACACTACATTAATGTGTTTTTTTTTCTTCAAAAAATGGTTTTACTACATTTTGTCAACCACCCACAAAGTAGCTTCACAGTGAAAAACAGGAACATTGATGCAAACAGAATTCAATTCAAGTGTAAAGCAGCTAGACAATAGTGTCATTATTCAGTACAGTTTCTGAATTTTTCGTTTTCGAGTTTTTATTCCCTGAGCCATTTTTATTCCCATTTAAACAAAGTTGTCCTACTTCTTTAAATGCATGCAGCTCTTGCGTGATTACAATTTTGTCAGAAAAGAGTTCATTCTTATAGTCTGACAGCGTAGCACTTAGTTAAACAGAGCAGCAATTGCCATGGTATTGACAGAAAAAAAGACGTCATCACACATTCAATAGTAATCAATCAATCTTATCTTACATAATTTAATGATCTTTTTACCATAAAATTTCATGATTCAGAGCAAATAAGCACCTTCTGTTCAAGAGGTAAAATGTTGTTTCAGTTTTGATTGTCCAGTTTCAGGAGCGTCTGATGGCACACAGCTTGTGTGGGGATGGATTCAACGTGATTCCAACTACTCCTTTGAGATCCAGATCATCTCCAGACACTCCAGGTGGAGTTGTGAAGCGGTAGCTCTGCAGGAGGGAAGTGAAAAACAGGAAGAGCTCCATCCTTGCCAAACTCTCCCCAAGACAAACCCTGCGGCCTGAGAAAGAGACGATTTCAATTTAGACGTTTATTTTTTATGTCTATTTCACTGGGTGTTTTGATTTGACCTTACCTGCAGAAAAGGCCATGAAAGCATCTCTTTTGACAAACTGGCCCTTTTCATCAAGGAAGTGTTCTGGGTAAAAGCTGTTCGGTTTTTCCCATTCGCTTGGATCCTTCAAAACAGACGTCAGCAGAGGAATGACAGTGGTACCCTAGAGAGAATGGAGAAGAGGATGAAATTAACAATACATTTCATATATTTATTTGGTCATTTAAATACGTATTCTTCTAACTGACCTTCTTGATAAAGTATCCATTGAAGTGAACATCACAGCTGGTCTTATGGGGGAGATTCATGGGTACAATGTTAGCCAGTCTTTGAGTTTCATGAATTACAGCATCTGTATATGGTAAATTCTTTCTATCTTCCACCACTGGCTGACGTCCACCGATCACTCGGACAGTCTCCTCATAAACACGATCTGCACACAAATGCAATGTGTTTGCACACCAATGAATTCAGCATTGAGGAGAAACTCTTGGCGTTACTGTGTTTTTACCCTGTATATGAGGGTATTTGGCCATGAGCATCAAACCCCAGCGCAGAGTCGTTCCTGTCGTGTCAGTACCAGCGACAAACAGATTTCCCACCGTCATGAGAAGATTCTCCTGGTGAAAGTAAGAATCCTTCTTGCCGGATTGCTGACAAATGACAAATTCATCCTTTTTAGTAATATGAGGCAAATAAAATGTTAATTGATGATAATAATACATTCAAAATGCTCAACAAAACAAAACAAATTTCAGGTAGTTGTTGTTTAAAATCCAAAATAATACTTTTTTGAGTACTTTTTCCCTATTTTTGAACTGTCACCACAACTGGTATAATACTTCCGCCTGTATTTTGATGCAACAAGGAGATTTCCGTACCTCGTCACTCTGTTTGCGGATGAGAAAAGAGTCAACAAACCCTCTGCGGTCCTGTGGATTCAGAGTCTCCAGAAGCCCATTGATCAACTTCATAAATTCTGCTTTATTTTTGAATATATTTCTTACAAGAATCCTTCTGCTGTTGAGGAACGGGCCCACCCATGGAAATATATTGTAAAGCTGTATATTGGAAAAGAGGATTTCTGATCAACACAGAATCACTCAGCAAAAATAGCAGATGATGGTTAGACATGCATTAAGCTTAGACCTCTGTCACTAGGCATTATACGTCAGGTTAATAAGCGACTAGTGATTTCAAGACTAGTCGTGAATTTATGTTAAGCAAATGTTATTGATTAAAAAGCACTGAAGTCACCCAGAATTTCTGTTTATCATCATACTTCCATACCATCATAGAAGGCGATCCGCTAACCCGAACATTTTCGTTTGCCCTGTCGACCGTTTCTGTGAAACGAGAGTCTGTGTATTCAAATCTGCTGCCGTACACAATAGACGAGATGATGTTTGACACAGCGTAGTTCACAGGCTGTGTTGTGTCGAAGGGTTTCCCTGTGAAGAGCAAACAAATGTCTTTCAATGGATCCTTTTAAACTAGTGCTGCCTTGAGATCTACCTGCCAGCAGAGTACAGATCAAACACACCTGCCTGTAATTATCAAGTGCTCCTGAAGATCTTATGTAGGTGGTTCATTGGTATTTGATCAAGGTTGGATCTGAACTTTGCTGGAAGTTAGGTCTCCGGGAATAGGATTGGGCTTTAAACTAAGAGGATTGCATATATGTGTTTCAACTTGTACCTTCAAACTTATCAAACTCTCCTTTCAGATACTGAATTTCCTCTATGATTTTCTCTTCACTTCCTCTCTTGCCCATCCCAAAGTCCCGCAGATTGCTGAGAGCAAAGCGTCGCATCTCTCTCCAGTTCTCTCCATTGGAAAAGAGGATTCCTGATCAGCACAGAATCATCTGACCGTGAGTCTCCGCAACAACAGCAGAAAATTCTTATGCAATGAGTTGGGCATACATTAACCTTTGATCTTTGGGACATATAGTGTGAGTTACTTATAAGCATTGTGCATCAGGTTAATAAGCAACATTTCACAAATGACTAGTTATGAATTTATGTTAGTTTAAAAATGCAACATAAAAATAAAAAAAACACTAAATATTGCTAGGAACCCACATTTATTCCTTTATTTAAAGCACAAACAACAGTTTTTAGGTTTTTCATGGTTAAAGTGGCCTGTCACCACCAAATATTTTCATACAGTCAAATTTTTCCCAAAATGAATGAAATTTTTTCCCCTTCAGTAGTTATACACATTTGAGTGCATTTCTTCTGCCTAGAGAGGCCATTAAGAGTTTGTTTTGCAAAATGTCTAGAATTTATGTTTTGTACATTAATTTGAGGTCGAAAGAAAAGCAGAATCCTACCATATTCTTTGTTGATCATCCTGAAGCCAGGTCTAATATCTCTGTCTCCAAACTCTTCTGCATGGTTCACGAGAGCTTCTTTGACAGTTTTGTATCCAACTAAGACCACAGTTTTTCTGGGACCCAAAAACACTTGGAAAATGTTTCCGTAGGTCTTAGACAACTGGAGGACACAGAGAAAGATGAATCTTAACATGTTCGGCTATAATTCATTTCAAATGTAGCAAATTCTCACCTCAACAAAGGTGTCAAATGGTCTCTTGAGGTCAAGGGTCAGCAGGTTCCCCAGCAGCAGCAGAGGTTTGGGTCCCGGTGGCTCTTTCCTCTCTTTCTGAGATCTGGATCCAGAGGAAAGCAAATACAAAACCAGAAGCAGCAGCAAAGCACTCAGTGATGTAACTGTGCTGGGAAACTGCTGAAGTGACTCGATTACGGCCATTTTCTCTTCAAACTTCTGAAGCGATGCTCTCACACATTTATAGCCGCTATGTGAGGGAGGGACTGCATCTGATCCTAAACAAAGTGAAAAAATCAATGTGTATAGATGGTTGGTATAGTTACATCAACGTATGTGATGACCTTTGGGGAATCAATAACCTTCTTCAGCCTGTTAAAACAAGGAACATTATTCAAGCAAAAAGCTATAGAAGCAAAAGCTCATATATTAGTTAGTTTATCATCCGCAGATCATTAAGAACCCTTGCAAGTTTACCATCTCCCTATAGGAGAAATTTGTCTTGGGCAGTTCAGTAAATAAATGTATTACATGATTGAAACATGCTTTTTGGTTTATAAATGCACTAAGTATTGTGACATTGTCTACTTTCCACAGCAATAACAGGCAGGCCTGAACTGTGACACACACAGAGATAGTGCAACATTTATCAAAATTCACATGATAAAAAAAAGAGAAATCATACATTATTAGAATCTAATTTAGATTTCCCCTGTTTATCAGAAACTTGGCTTCATGGCAATTCTCCATCAGTTATAAATCTGGATTGCGATATTAACGGAAGGGATCAAATTGAAATGAAAGTGGAGGAGTTATTATTTATGTAAGAGATACTATCCATTGTAACTTTTAAAAATATGATTTTGTCCTTTACGCTTTTAGTTTTCCATCATGCACCTTTGTCAAATAATATTTTTAAGTTTAAGAAGGTATTATGTCAATAGACCAGAAAGAATTAAAAATAAATGTAATAATTGGGCTTTCAGGCCATAATTTTATTATTTAATTTTTTATATCAAGAAGCGATTTACGAAATGTGCAGCTGTGATATTCAAGCTGTTTGAATACAGATTTGTGTTCCTGCATATGGGCTCTGGGGGGAATAAAACAATGAACGCATGTGCTAATATAAGACTCAAATCGACTTTTTTTCCAAATAATACATAGTGTCAGAGTGAATCGCCATGAGCGCCTGAACCACAAATGGATTGGGAATTTTCCTGACGCATGGAGAAATTTTAAGCAGCATGTTGCACTGATGTTCTCGTGACCGTTTTTGCTGCAAAGAGGAGGCCGAAAAATGCGACTACTTGCTTTTTTGGGTCAGAGAGGAAGAACGGGACATTTACAACACATGGACTCTCACAGCATAGAAGCTGACCTGTGCTGAGCATCTTGCCTTGGCACAGGTCAGCTTCTACGTCATGCATCAAAGGGTAGTGATCACCGACTAGTTGATGATGAATTGCTTTGGAGAACATCCTTCCTCAAAATGCCACAGAGAAGTTTATATGCCAGTGGTTACTGCATTTCCCACTGATAGGCCAGCGGTGGATCTGTATCCTCACGCAGCGGAAAGCTGACTCTCCTCATGCAGCAGACAGAAAATTAAGTTGACAAGTCAAGCAACTTTTAAATGATAGAATTACCTTTTATTTGTAAAATAAAAAATATTTTCAACAAATATTATTCCCCTTCACCCCCATAAATTCACTGCACTAATCTTGACAAAGCTATGGAGCACATTACCAAGAGATTGGAGCTTGCTAAATATTTTTTTAAAGAAAACTAATATATATATATATAATATTAGGAACCTTAAAAGAGGCAAAATAGGGGCACTTTAATATAAGTGACTTACATTTTTGATGCAATATGTTTTTGGGCAACGAAAATAGTTCCAAACAAAGATCATTCCAGAACCTTTCCACGTCAACATGAGCAACACACAGCTTTGTTTTCGACTAATTCAATGATTCAATTACCCATTTAAGACATTAGGCTTGTTCGAGATGCATCAGCACTGCACAGACTGATCGCGTATGAGATCAAAGTACCGCAAGAGCGATTCAAAAGCATAAGTATGCTCTCCAATCGCTCTCGCTGTGCCGATCGGTCTGCGCAGCGCTGATGCATCTCGAACAAGCCTATTCACTTGTTTTTTTTCTTGAGTGAATCAGCTGTTTGAATTATTCAGTTGAATGAATGATTCAATGACTTGCTCATAACAGCTGTCACTTTAAGTATATCTTTAAGTATGCCATCAGGAGAGAATTTATGGGTTGAAGTGAAGTGACGCAACTGACGCTAGTAGGTCACATCAGAAAAACAACAAGGCTGATGTAGTGTGGTCAAATATTTTATCGTTATTGATCCTCTTAGGTCACGTCTTTGAAAATGCACACTGCGTGATTGTTCAGGTCTGTTCCTGAAGGCCCACTCTCCTGCACCTGAACTTAAACAATCATGCCAGAGTTTTCAGCTGTCATACCAGTACCTACGAAGGCCATCTTGAGGTGTTTGGGTCTGACATCCAAGGCCATTGAAACCAGGTCAGTTTGGGGTTAAAGTACAAGGTTCATTGTGCAAATCTTTGCACATATTCTATAATATGATATAAATGTAGTATTTGTGAGCTGCTGTTGTGTTTCTTGTCTTTCAGCATCTGTTCTTCATCTGAGGGATTTGACTGAATCAAGATGCTGCTGATCATTGAAGCTCTTCTTCTCATTTCATCTGCTCTAGGACAGGTAAGCTTGTGTTCTAGTATGAATATTACAGACATGAACACTGATGATGATGTGATCATTATGATTCCTGTCGCTGCAGGATCACAGAGTTGCTGTTGAAGGACAGATATTTTCTTTGCATATGGCACCGAATTCTGTCGATGATCAATATGACGGCTGTAAAAAGGAAATGGCAAGTCTGGTGAAAACCGCATTATCTAGAGAAGGAACTCATTTAATTAATCAGAATTTGAAAAAACTTGGAAACTGTGTAAAAAAGAATGCCTTGGACCCAGGAGATAAGTTAACAAAAATCATTTAAATAATTATTTCAATAACACTGTATGAAATGGACACAAATGCTACATTTGAAGAGGATGTTCTGAACAAAGAGGTTTGTTTTGGTTCATTTGCATCTTCCTTTCTTGATCATGAAGTAGCAGAATTTTTGGGAAATGTTTCTTGTTTTGAAGTCTACACTTATGAAGGTGCTAATCTTACACAATACTCTCAGTACGCTATTGAGGAAGAGATGCTGATTCATCCATATGAGATTCATCCATACATCGCTGCTGCCAGGAAAAGGCAAGATCAGAAAGATCTCCGGTGTGAGACTGTATTCGTGTTGAATAGCACTGGGAAAAGAAGTGACCTGGGCCCTCATTTATAAAACTTTGCGTAGATTTCATCCTAAAAGTGTACGTACGCGCAAAAGCTAAATTCTGAGTACGCACAAAAAAAATCAGACTTATAAAACCATGCGTATGCCAGAAACTGAGCACAAATCCTTTTATAAATCCCAGTCAGTGGAAGATTGCGCGTACATGCATCTCCACCCTGTCTCCTCCCCGAAATCACCATATATGGAGCTTATGACGCCTAGTTTTACTATGCATAACCTCATCTGCATATCATTTCCATGCATGTTCCCATCCACGTGACACCACGGTTAACACCATCAACGGTACAAGACATTGGAAAATATTAGATATGGACTATAAATGTCATTTGTGCAATACACTACACTGATAAAAATCATCCTCTTTATGTTTTAGAATAAATATCAAAATATCCATAAAAGCAAAATTGTATAAAATCAGATGTTTTAGAATAGAGTTGATTCATTCATTTCCACTGACCAAATAGTATTTTAATATTTTTAAACAATTCGAATCAAATTCATGCAATTTTAACTTCTCCGTAATGACTGCGTAATGTAATTTCAGTCCTTATCGCCAATAGTGAAAGTGTAATATTAATGTGAATGTGTATCAAATGAAAACGTGGAAAACTGAGGAAAATGAGAATTAGTCCTCTAATGCCATGTCTGTAATGTATAGCAAAAAATCTAGCATTAATTCGATCTCCAACAGATTAATTTAAAGAAGTTATTACTCCACCACCTGCGTGACATCATTCACCAACGTGGTTGAACGACAGGTTTGCGACAATACGGTTTCGGGAAACAGTCATGACTAGCTAGTTGATTTGTTCAACGATGCATCGTACTATGGTAGTTCAGCAACGAGTTACATCGTTGTTCGGGAAACTCACCCCAGGTTCATTAATAAAACATCAACATTTAATACTTGTGCAGTTTGCAGATGCTTTCTTTGAAAGCTATGTGTAAGAAATAGAATCTAGCGGTCAGTGTAATTTTTAAGGCAAATTAGTCAGTTGCATAGGCCATCATCAGGAACGCAGACTTCGCCATTCATGGAGTAAATCACCTAAAGCATAAAACTGGTCTGAAACGGCTCTGCTATCGGTTCATCTTGCATTCCCTAACCCTGAAAATCAACACCAAGCCTCTGGGTGTACTAAAGCCTTGCTGAAGAGTTTGAGCTAAAGTAATAATTCTAAAAATGTGCGTTGAGTGCATTGAATTTACATTATTGTATGATTTACATCACTTCCACATGATCAATCAATCAGTTACTTTTCTATCTTTTGTATTTATAATCATACTTATTGTTTTTTATTATACTGTTTGTATTGTCTTCAAAAATAAGTTAGAGATCAGGGAATGTCTCCATCTGTCCATGTCTATTGTCTTTTGCTAATAAAACTTGTTGAATTTATGCTGGTCAGATATACAGAGAACTAAAATATTCAATAAAATATTTTTTTAACCATCACTTCATCTTCTTCTTTGCTTTTTATGGTGAAAAAAAGAGTTCGCTAGTTTGTGTTAAATTGCTGCGGGTATCAGAATTTGAACTAGTTCTGGACATTAGGGATAATGTACATCCAGTTGGTGGTTGCAAAATAAACCCCTTGAGAGCAGTCTTGTATCACCCTGAAGGGGTTTATTTTGCAATAACTTATTACACAGCTACTCACAAATAATTGGACACAAAATTGAGCCAAGATGAAAGTTACTGACCACCACTGACCTTGGTAAAGGGGTCTACAGCCTCTGTTTAGTTAGGTAGATCTACAGTATACTTGAAATGCCTTAGCCATTGAAAGAGCACCGCATGCAGTCTTGGATCAAAAGTCTTGATGGTTTAATAGTTCGATGTTGAAGATGTTATCAGTTTCTTCTGGGTTGAGTGAAGAATGACAATAGTCCAAGTCATTTTTATGGGCCTTATGTGTATGTTTCATTGGGAATGCAGATGAGAGTGAACTCTCCCTAAATTTCTTTTGGTCGGAAAATTGTCTTATCTTGCTGTGTTGGTAACCAATTTCGAGGTGGTAGTTCCACAGAACTCCACCTTGTGGTTTCCTTCTTGGTTGAGGGGTACTGTGGATTATTTGGGATGCTTGTGGATTATTTGATTATTTGGGATGATGCTTGGGAAATGATTGATACTCCAGGAGTGCTATCTGACCTCAGGCTGTGTTTTGGGCTGGGGCTGAGCAGGTGCTGGTGTCAGCTTGGTGTGCTGCTCGGTCACCCCAGGTCTTCCTCAAACCAGATGGAAGAACCAAGGCTACCGTGCTGCTAGAATGCATGTAGCGACGTCACCACTTGGGATCAATCACTTGTCTGTTGCCTGGCTGCCAGTTTCTCTGTAGCTTGCTTAATGTGCTATTTGAGTGATGTGAATATGAACAAACATACAATGCATTCTATGAGATGGTGATGTCCACCAATGTGTTAGTCTTTAAACAAGGAGTAGTTTGATATGAAACACCACCTAGATGGGCTACATTATCTAGAAGTTCCATCTTCAGGCATGCATAACACTATACAATATACAAAAGAACAATATACAAACAGTAATAATACACAAAATGTACTGTGAAAATGCATGTTCATTCATTTAAGCAAATTTGTCAATGAATTAGTGGAAAAGATGCCATTTCTATGGGCCGAATGTATGATTCTTGTGTTGAGAACAATCAATGTATCAAGTATCTTTGAAGTCTATGTGGGGAGCAAATGATGCTAAAACATGCTAGGCAGCTTATAAAACTTTCAAACTTTTAGACAAAGCTTTGTTGAGCCAATGAACCTTACTTTCTAGTTCTAAAATTTGCTCTTCTGCAGTTCGAATACAGCGTCATTTACTGGTCAAAATGTGTAAATCATTTACTTAAGTTTTGCTGTAGTTTAAAGTCATTATTCACCTCTCACAGAAAACTCATTAAGGTCATACACCTTTCTGCATCTTCAAACTTGTTCACACATCCTTTTCAGTTTTACTCTGACAAAGCTTCAACCCTGTTCTCATAAACACCCCGTTGTAAGTGTCATTGCCACCATGCACAGAGAAAACCACAGGTGGTCGATCCTTCTCCTATTTAGCACCTAAGCAATGGAACGACCTTCTTGCATTGTTCAGGAAGCAGACACACTCTGTCAGTTTAAATCTAGACTTAAAACACATCTCTTTAACCTGGCATACACATAACACATTATCAACTTTTTAAATTCATATCAGTTAAATGATTGTTAGGCTGCATATTATAAGCTAGGTCAGCCGGAACCAGAAACACTTCCTATAACACCAGATGTACTTGTTACAAGAACAGCATCTGCACTAATATTAGTCTCTCTGGTTATCCCGAGTTTAAATTAGTCAGCTGGATATGGGCCAAATCCAGATCAGATGTAGACCTGCGTCCAGACGTGACCACAACATATCTCTGTAATGTCAGCAGAGATCGTGTCAACTAGGCAGCAGTGTTGGGAAGGTTACTTTGGAACTGATGCATAAATTATTATTTAGTGTCGCCCGAAATAAGATTAAACTGACTGATGAGTTTGTGTCTCCTGCAGGAATCTGGAATCTGGATGAACATTTCCATGATCAGAATCTGCTCATCATGGTGTCGCACCTGTTTTCTGCTGGCACTAACATGACAGGTTTGTTCTTTTGTCAAATCACACATTAACCAGTGTTGCATTAGCTGAACAATTCAGAGGAGCTGATGCACCGTGACCACACTTCAGCTATCTCAACACACAAGCAAAGTGATTTTCAGTGATATAAAAACCCACCTTCCTCATTTTGTTAGTTTGAAGAGTTGCTGTAGTCTGTCTGAGAGAATGATTTTTCTGATCTTCTCCTCTCACCACTGAGCTCCTAAAAAAAAGATAAATAGACAACAATATTCTCAGGAAATTTTGGGGATTTGACCGGACCAAGATGCTGCTGATCATTGAAGCTCTTCTTCTCATTTTATCTGCTCTAGGAAAACTGCAGCTCTTGTGGGGTGTTCCCGGTCTGCAGTGGTCATTATCTATCAAAAGTGCTCCAAGGAAGGAACAGTGGTGAACCAGTGACAGGGTCATGGACGGCCGAGGCTCAATGATGGCTGGCCCGTGTGGTCCGATCCAACAGACGAGCTCCTGTAGCTCAAACTGCTCCAGAAGTTAATGCTGGTTCTGATAGAAAGGTGTCAGAATACACACAGTTTGTTGCGTATGGAGCTGCATAGCTGCAGACCAGTCAGGGTGCCCATGCTGACCCCTGTCCACCGCCCAAAGAGCCAACAGTGGACACGAGAGCATCAGAACTGGACCACGAGCAATGGATGAAGGTGGCCTTGTCTGATGAAGAGCCCATGCGACAAGTCAGGGCTGTTTTGGCAGCAAAAGGGGACCAACACAATACAATACACAAAAAACATTTTTTACTCATTTATTATTATGTTTACATATTATTAGGTGACCATTACTAATTACTGGTGCTTGTGTTTTGGTTTGGATGGCCTCTTTTACAGATATTATGTATTTATCAAGCATACAGTGCATTTAGAATGGTATTTTCTTGATTCGCTAAAATGAACATCTTTGAGGGGAAAAGGGGGGGCTCATATGGGGCTTGCTATGCCACTGCACCATGACATGTGTGTTGTGTTGAGTCTGGAGCAGAAGTTTTTCAGTGAATGTGCTTTGGATAATATTTTAAAAATATAGTGGTGAATTAATATTGCTTCATAAAACTGAGGTTAAACCATTGGAGTCACATGGAGTACTTTAATGATGTCTTTCCTGGGTCTTGAATGTGTTAGTTGCATTGCCCCCAATGGAGGAACAGAAAGCTTTAACTCTTTCATGTTATCTGATTGAGTTCATGAGGAAATTGAAGGGTTACAGATGACAGGAAGCAAGTAGAGAGGGGGTTGAGTGACTAATAATCAAACTTTAACCTGATAAAATCTATTTATTTAATGTTATCTGTGTTATATTTCATCTGCAATAACAATGTGAACTTTTAACATGTGAACTGTCTTCTGCAGGAATCTAGAGAAATTAATGCACATTTCCATGATCAGTATCTGCTCATCATGGTGTCGCACCTGTTTTCTGCTGGCACTGACATGACAGGAAAGTAGAGTTTGTCCTTTGTGAAACCACACATTAACCAGTGTTGCATTAGCTGAACAATTGAGATGAGCTGATGCACCGTGACCACACTTCAACACAAGCAAAGACATTTTCAGCGATATAAAAACCCACCGTTGTCGTCTGGTCTAGCTCATCTCTTGGTGTGAAGGGTTTTTGTCGTCTGGTTGTGAGTGAATGACTTTTCTGATCTTCTCATCTTTGAGCACCTGAAACAAAATATATACAGACAACAATATTCTCAGGTAATTTTGTCAGTGAAGTAAAAGGTCAATATAAATCGTGGTTTAGCTGAATATTGACTTTTTTGAAGATGGCAAAAATACCACATTTTGAACTGTATTATGCATGAAGTCAGTGAACACATATTTTGTCTAGATGTAGTATTTGTGAGCTGCTGTTGTGTTTCTGGTCTTTCAGCATCTGTTCTTCATCTGAGGGGTTTGACTGAATCAAGATGCTGCTGATCATTGAAGCTCTTCTTCTCATTTCATCTGCTCTAGGACGGGTAAGCTTGTGTTCTAGTATGAATATTACAGACATGAACACTGATGATGATGTGATCATTATGATTCCTGTCGCTGCAGGATCACAGAGATGCTGTTGAAGAACACAAATTGGATATGGCACTGAATTCTGTTGATGACTATTATTACGGCTGTAGACAGAACATGGCTAAAAAGGTGAAGGAAAAATATCTAAATGAGAAATGCGATAACTCTGAATTTGAAAGAAATGGATTTAAAAATGCTTGGCAAAAAGGTGAAAGTTATGTATCGAACCAGAAAAAAATGAAACATGATACCTTGAAATGTAACTTCATTGCCATTTATGTGTACACTGACATAGATTTTAAAATATATCAAATATTCAATAATGACGCTCGTAATGGAAAACAAAACTACAAAGACGGGACATACAAATGGTATTCACTTCAATTTCTGTTAACAGAAGCGATAGAGATTCTGAGGAAAAAACAAAATAGATGCTTTAAAACCTTTCGTGGTACAAATCTTACATTTAATGAGATTACTTTTCCAGAAATTCGTTTCGGCTCGTTTACATCCTCCTCTCTTGATCGTTACATAGCAAAACGTTTTGGAAATAAATCCTGTTTTGAAATCTACACTTGTTTAGGTGCTGATGTGTCAGAATATTCTAGGCTTCCTTATGAGAAAGAGGTGCTGATTCCTCCATATGAGAAGTTTAAAGTCACTGCTGTCAGGACAAAAAAATATCAGAAAGATCTCTGGTGTGAGACTGTGTACACTTTGAAAAACTCTGGAACAAGAAGTGAACTGAACTGTGCTCTATTCAAACCACCCAAAAACATAACAAAGCACTATGGTGTGTTTAATTTCTGGTGTGACACTGTATTACTGTGAAAAACTCTGTGCACCATGGTATCCAACAGTGCAAAACAAGTTACTTTCTTGAACTCTGTACTAATTTTAACATTATTTTGTGTTAACCTGTTGATACTGCATGTTTCTTGTTGCTATTGAACACTGAGGTAAACATCAGAAAATCAAAAAGTGCTTAAGCTTTTTTATTACTATTTTTCAGATTCAACTTCTGTCAACCAAATAAATCTCTCAAAGCATATTCTCTTCTCTCATAATTGTCTTTGATAAAATGTTTTGTGTTTGCATGTTATGGTGGGAACATAAATCAGTGATCAAATGGGAGCTTTTCCAACTGGAAAAATTACAACATTATCATGTAATGTTGAAAATCTTGGGATGGAGGATTTTACTTATCCCTACAAGATGCCTTTAAAAAATATATTATTTATATATATTTATTTTTTTGGTCAGCAGGGGCGGCGCTAGGGGTGGGCTAAGGGGGATGGAGCCCCGAATGTTTTTCCAAAAGCCCAGAATCTTTCAGGTTTGAGACTCCTTAACAGTGCTGTCAAAATTAAATTTTTCTAAACATATCTCTCTATTAAAATATGATAAACAGTTCAATACCGCTTTTCTACAGTATATCCGACCATACACCTGCAGCCAGGGGCGGAATGGAACAAAAATTCAGCCCTGGCACTGTAGCCACACCGGCCCACATGACCACACCCACGGACACGCACATTCCCAGGTGAAAAATGTACACTTCCATAATGTACTTAAAGTGCTATTTTCACACACTAGTTTTGTACTTTAAATTCTTCTTTAGTACTTCTTAAGATCATCTTAAGAACATCTTAGTGTAGGCTTCTCAACTGTGCTATTATGAGAAACCATTTAGTTACCACTTGAACCCATAACACTACAAATACAGAGATAGTAGGTTAAAAGCACATTTTAGTTCATATTTCGTCTCAAAAGATTAACTTAATTAGTATTAAAGAAGAATTTTATTTAAAAATACTATGGAAGTACAAAATTAAGAACAATCTATTAAGTACAAAATTAGTGCGTGAAAATAGAGCACTTTAAATACATGATGGAACAGTTGCTATACGTTTTTGACGTGTTTTTACTATGTTGCAAGTAGCCTACAGCAGTCTGTTTACCCTAAATCCCACCTTATCTGCTGATAATTTCAGTCATGTAATTCAGTAACAGGCTTGCAGCATTTTTTCTCTCTTCTCTCCGACAGCGCGTTCACGCACACCGCAGTTGTACAGAGCCACGCCTCCTGTCACTCACTCAGTACAGAGCCACGCCTCCTGTCACTCACTCAGAGCAGAGCCACGCCTCCTGTCATTCACTCAGTACAGAGCCACGCCTCCTGTCACTCACTCAGAGCAGAGCCACGCCTCCTGTCATTCACTCAGTACAGAGCCACGCCTCCTGTCACTCGCTCAGAGCAGAGCCACGCCTCCTGTCATTCACTCAGTACAGAGCCACGCCTCCTGTCACTCACTCAGTACAGAGCCACGCCTCCTGTCACTCACTCAGAGCAGAGCCACGCCTCCTGTCATTCACTCAGTACAGAGCCACGCCTCCTGTCACTCGCTCAGAGCAGAGCCACGCCTCCTGTCATTCACTCAGTACAGAGCCACGCCTCCTGTCACTCACTCAGTACAGAGCCACGCCTCCTGTCACTCGCTCAGAGCAGAGCCACGCCTCCTGTCATTCACTCAGTACAGAGCCACGCCTCCTGTCATTCACTCAGTACAGAGCCACGCCTCCTGTCACTCGCTCAGTAGCAGAGCCACGCCTCCTGTCATTCACTCAGTACAGAGCCACGCCTCCTGTCACTCACTCAGTACAGAGCCACGCCTCCTGTCACTCACTCAGAGCAGAGCCACGCCTCCTGTCATTCACTCAGTACAGAGCCACGCCTCCTGTCACTCGCTCAGAGCAGAGCCACGCCTCCTGTCATTCACTCAGTACAGAGCCACGCCTCCTGTCACTCACTCAGTACAGAGCCACGCCTCCTGTCACTCGCTCAGAGCAGAGCCACGCCTCCTGTCATTCACTCAGTACAGAGCCACGCCTCCTGTCACTCACTCAGTACAGAGCCACGCCTCCTGTCACTCGCTCAGAGCAGAGCCACACATCAGTGGCAGGCCTCTAGACGCTCTTTCGGTCCGGTTGAAGAGTTTTTGTTATGATATGACAACTAATATGACAACTTTGGCACATTTGTCAGCAAAACATTCATTCAGTGTTTCCCATTAATTACCCTATGCCGCCATTAGTAATGAACCGAAAATTTTAAACATACATAGCCTAAATGGTCTCTAACGTTGTATTTTGCCAATTAACTAAAATCGAAATTGATATGGCTTTGTGCCTTTATAAAACAGCAAAATACAGTGATTACGTAAATATACAGTCTGTCTGTGCTGCGTGTTTTAAAGAGAAGTGTGCACATTTGGTCATGAGATCAGCTGGTTGCTCAACATATGTTTGTAATGTTGTCTGTTCATGCCTTGTCTGCCTTGGAGTTAATGTTATTGCCTTGTCTGGATTTATGGTTTGTCTGCTTAGAGTATTCACTGCCTTTCCTGGATTCATGTCTAGCCTGTTTGTGGATTATTGTGAATGAACACATATGGAATAAACTGTTTGCATTTAGATCCTTATCTCTCTTTATTCGAGACATCACTGCAGACGTGACAATAATGCAATGAGGTCTGCAAAAAAAAAAAGCTTATTTTTCAAGTTTGATTGACCACAACAAAGACAACCATAGATACATATTCCCCGCTATCGATAGGCTGCAGGCTATAAGAAAAAACTATTTACAATACACAAAAAAGAAACAAACTCCAAACCACCCAGTTTACCCAGACATTAGAAAAACAAGCAAAAGACAAGAAAATTATAATATGAAAAGAAAAAAAAGATCATTATAAATAATAATAATAAATTATATATATAATAACGAATAAAATAAATGACAAAGAATGTCTGGTAAACAATAAATCAGCCTCATGACATTTAATAATTAACCATCACTAATGAAAAAACATACACTCTAAAACATGCTGGGTTAAATATGGACAAACCCAGGGATTGGGTTGTTTTCACCCAGCCATTTTTTTCAACCAATTTTGGATTTATATTTTTAGCCAGAAATATAGTAATATAGTAAAAGGCATGTTTTTGCTCACCCCTTAATAGGGGCAAATTTGTGGGGTATTTTAAGCTGAAACTTGACCAGACCAGAGACTTATATTACATCTTGTGAAAGAGGGCATAATAGGTGCCCTTTAACCCAACCTGCTGGGTTTGTCCATAATTAATCCAACTTGGGTTGTTTTTAACCCAGCATTTTTTAGAGTGTATGTAAATAAATAAACGTACAGGAAATATCTAAAAGAAAAACATAAAATAAGAATATAACTAGTATATGTAGGCTACAATACGTACTGAAGCAAGTCTGTAAACCACAAAGCCAACAGGCTTGCCTAACTATTTCAAGAGTCCGATCCTTCAACCCGCGAAAGCAGGGACTTGACATATGCTTCTGCTTCATCTGGACGAATGAACTGCATCTCCAAGCCATTGTATGTGATGCGCAGACAGGCTGGATGCAGAAATCCAAACAAATGGATGCTCGAGCGCGTGTTTAAAACTATCTTCTTACCTTAGCTCAATTCACAACGGTAAACTTGTAATAATGTTTTATAATGAAATCAGTACTGGTGCGTTTCCGCTGGAAATTCGAGCATGTCGCAAGAACAGAAATTGAAATCTACAAGTAATGCTAAACACACACTAAATACACAGTCACGCGTTGCTGATGTTGTTAACGTTAACAATTTGAGATCAAAGTATAACAATAATAATAATTTGCACAATTTGACATGATCCGAGCTAAGCGATCGTTAGATTTAATCACCATTGGCAGTGTGATTTATTGTAATGCTTTTTTCCTCAGTTGGTCAGAACAAAAGTGGCAGACATGTTATGTACTTGTTCAGATGATATTTTCCAGTGACCATTCTAATTTTGTTTGTACTTCCAAGACGTAGAATCTGTGATTCAGAAGTACAGTATCCACACCGGTGAGTGACAGCAAACATTAGATTCGTAGATAGCTGAGGAGCCGCGCTGACGCACAACCCACGTAAAGATGATTATTCCACAAATAACTGCAATTGCAGGTTTCAAACAGAGATGGCGACAAAGAGGCAAAACTCATGGACTGCAGCTTTAAATAAAAAACCCTTTATGTGTACCGTCAGATGATAACCTGCATGCACCCATGCAATAAATGCACATGATTGAATGAGCATGCATTTCTAGTGTATTTACATGAACTTCTCAGGTAATGTCTATGGTTTGACCCATTTCAGAGGCACTCATGCACAGGCTCATGCACTCCAGAAGAATGACAAATGAGCCACCCTTCATTTATAGATAAATTATCCTGTAACGTAATTAAAAATACATGGTTTTCTAACACATTATCAAAAAAAAAAAAAGAACATACATAAAAACACAAAACGTGAGAAAAATGGATCAGTTAATTTCAATTCATGTATAAAATATACAATTATTGATAGAGCATGCTGTGTTGTCATTAAATATATATAAATTGCAGTATTGCATAAAAAATATGTTTGATGTTTGTTTGTATGTCTGTTCCAGTGCATCTCTGTAATGAAATTATGTACATGTTTGGAGTAGTTGGTCTTGTTTTGTTGAGCTCTGTTACACTGACTGCAGAACTGATCCTGAAAGCACGTGAGTAAATATTTATCTGTAAAGTGTGTGTGTAACAGACGTAGGCTAGTAAGAGCTGTGTGTGTGTAAATCTCACTCCCCTGATCACAAGAGGCGCTCTAGTGACTGACACTAGAGACTGTGGTCTTTAGCCTCCTTGTTAGAGGGCCTGCTTCCCATACCAGAGACCCGGGTTTGAGTCCCGCTTAAGGGGAGACACTACAGGCAAAAACACTGTTTTTTCAGGCACCTGTCAATTTTGAGATTTTGCACTTTTTGTGCAAAGTGTTTTTTCAGACTGGTGAAAAGAAAACATCCAAAATACACTTTTGAGTGTATATTTTGTAGCACTTTATCTATTTGCGTCTATAGATTTCAATTCCAGTAAATATCTTTAAAGGCCGTTTTCTCTAAATGAGTTTTTTCTCCTGCTCTGAGTCAGAAATCTCCACTTCAGCTGAACTTACACACCAAACTTTACAGTTTTATTCCTATCTATATTCTGAAGGTTTTTACAGAGGGATTTGTTGATATATAATTTGCCTGATTTTATACAACATTTTATTCCTAAAAAAATGGTGAAAATATTTTTTTTTCTGGCTGTTGATAGTATTTTCTGATTTATGGAGTGATAAAAAGAGATATCCAAAATTCCCTCTGTAAAAACCTTTGAATTTAATTTGTCCAAAAAATTAAATGAGAACTTTGAACCTGACATCATCCAATATTCAGATTTTTGTTCTAGAAATGTATGCAAATTAGCGCATATTTAATTGAACGTAATTTAACTGTGTTGTTTCTACTAAAATTGAGTATTGTCAGCTTTACTTAGTAAGTGTTTGTTCAGTCAACTTAACATTGCTGTGTGAAACGCACACATTGTTGTTGACATAACTAACTGTGCAGTGGATCTGTAGTTCCCAGCATGCTTTGCAAAGGACTGCATTAGGAGAGTAAATTTAGGGATTAAAGTGTTATTTTATGTGTTTTTCAGTAAAGGGAAAGATGTTGTTAGTTTATGTTAGTGTTTAATGTTCAGTTATGTTGAACATTTAGAGTAGTTTCTGTAATGTTTTTGAATTTTGTGGTTACCATCATGCAGAAGAGTGTCGCCTGTGTTTAGGCTGTGCGCACTCGTAAACGCATGTTTATAGGATGAAATTCTTGCTCTCAATTCAATTGAGTTTGTTCAATTAGTTATTTATTGAGTGCATTTTGGGGTGAGGGGCTGCATTCTGATATGTTGTATCCTTTTTATTTAAATGATTATTCAAAAAAAAAAAAAAAAATGTGTTCACCTTACGTAATCAATATAACATTATTAAGTAACAGTGACATTCAAATGATTTGTATTTACTCAAAGAAATTTTGTCAGCATTACTTGAATTTCTTTTGTTTATTCAACTAAATAGTTTTTTGTACAAATTACTCAATATTGTTGTGTGGAACCACTTGACACTTATTTTTTAAGTAAATCCAACAATTCATTTTTTTGAGTGTCTCGCCTTAAAGCGGCTGGTTCAAACAGCAGGGTTTACATATGTATAAATGTGTATGTTATAGATATTGTAGAGATTTTTTTAATCTCTATCAAATGTCCCATTCATCTTTCTTTCTCTGTTTTTCTTTCACTTGAATTTTTAGGAATCGGTGAGTGAGTTTTGAAGGATCTTAGATTCATTGTCTTCCCTTCCGAAGGTGTTTTTGCCTTGTATTGGCTCGTGTTACAAATGAATGCTTACTGTAAGTATCGTTTAAAATTCTTTTTGTTTGTATTTTTTCTATCATAGAACAGTATTGACTGCTGGACTAATGATTTATTTCCTAATATATATTATAATGCTGATAAAATGGATGCAAACAGTTATTGAAATGAAGATCCAGTTCTAGTAAAATGAGACAAACATTTACAGAATCTGATTTACTTGCTGTGATTCTGCTTTTGCTCAGTTATTAACACATTTCTCTAATGTTTTCTGTCTCACAGGGAAGATTGTTACAACTGAGTAAGTTCAGATTTTCATAAATACAGTACATTCAACTGTGTAGATCAACGTTAAATCTGTAATTCTGTTCTCAAATACAGAAACCTCGACGCACAAAGGTGCTCGCATCAAAAAGATCAACTCATGGTAATGTAATAATTATGTACGCTGCATCAGCTGATCTGCAGTATAAGCGTACAGCAATTGTACTTTAATGCCATATAACAATGTCTTGTTTTGAACACAGAACTCACCAGAGACTGAGATGGAGAATCTGTCCGCACAGTAAAACACAAAACAAAATAAGACTGAAAACTAATTTGTGCAGCAGGAGGTTTGGTGACATTCTGTTACAAATAACTTGCTTTTTTGTGGCTGTATTTAAGTTTTGTATAATCAAACATTCAGATTGATGTACAGCTCATGTAAATGTGGCATATTTGAATATTTAATAGTTATATATAAGGGAGCTGAACACGTGTTTCGTAAATGTTTATATGACTTTTACATCAGTAGCAGTAGAACAATATTCTCTTAGTACAATATTAGTGCAATATTTTACAAATTCACTCCTATTTATTAATATTATCCACAAAACTGTAAATATGTTAATAATCTATAAATATGTCTATTCTATCTGTACTTCTCTATTTCTCTTGTATTTTTATGTGCACTGGAAACTTACATATGTGTGTGTGTGTGTGTGTGTGTGTGTGTGTGTGTGTGATTTGTTTTGATAATTAATTTTCTGCTCTGTTAGTTGTTCCTGTTCCTCATCAGTATGTCCTGCTGTGCTCTGTTCAGGTCTACAGTTTTAAAGTCTTCTTCATGCTGCTGTTTTGAGGAAAAACAGTTTGGAATTAAAGGAATATGAAAAATGAAAATTATCTCCAGCAACATTACACGCTAACTAAAGTAAAAAAAAAAGAGTCAAATCATAATCAATCAATCAATCAAGCATGGTTACAGGTCCCACCAGAGACAGTAATATATATTGGATCACTGCCACACCACAGTAAAGGACACATATTACTCTGTCCCACGGGCAGCTTTGGGTCTTTCTGTTCACTGTCTCGTTCATCTTATACTGACCTACAGACAGAAACTGAAATCAGCTAATCCTGTAATAAGGGCTGTTAAAAGATGGATTAATGAAGTAGAGCGGGATTTACAAGCCTGCTTCGATTGCACTGACTGGACTTTTGAAGCTGCTGCCACAGATCTGGATGATCTCACAGAGACTATAACTTCATACATCAGTTTCTGTTAGGATACGTGCATTCCTACCAGGACATTCTTATCATTCAATAATACAAAACCATGGTTTCCTGGGAAACTCAAACAGCTTTGTCACGCCAAAGAGGATTCTAAACAGAAGTGGTGATAAAATCTTGTACAACCAGAAGCAGACAGAGAAAACAGAGATCAGAGTGGATAAAAGCAGCTACTCTGATAAGAGGAAAAACCAGTTTTCAAACAACGATCCAATGTCAGCTGAGAGGATTATTATTGGTTCCCCCCTGCCTAACCTACACAATCTTTACACCTCCAGAGTGATAAAAAGGCCTGAAACATCACTTTGGACCCCTCACACCCTGCCCATCTTCTCTTTGAACTGTTGCCAGGCACAAGAACAGTTTGTTTTCCTGCAGACTAAATTCAGCCTGAACAATTAAATCATTCATAACTTCTATATATATTTCTACTTCTGTATTCTTATATAATTGTTAAATTTCATCTCTACTCAAGTCAAGTCAAGTCAAGTCACTTTTATTTATATAGTGCTTTTTACAATGCAGATTGTGTCAAAGCAGCTTTACATTGATAACTGGTACATTATTTTGGCTGCACAGCAGCTCTTCAAGAATAGTGTCAATGCAGGCAGATCAAAGCACTGTTGAATAAATGTTAAGAATACTGTTGAATATCAAATGTCAAGTGTCCCCAACTAAGCAAGCCAAAGGCGACAGCGGCAAAGAACCCAAACTCCAACAGGTGACATCAGGTGGCAAATAGGTGTTAAAATAGAGAAAAAAAAAAACCTTGGGCGAAACCAGGCTTAGTCGTGGGGCCAGTTCTCCTCTGGCGAACAGTGCTTTGTTACGACTCAGGTTGCTATCATAAGTCTGATAGGATCGCAACAATCAAAGTATTTATTTTAGTTCCATCCAGTTGAGGATCGTATTCATCACGCCGGTATGGACGGTCTGTTGAGGAACTGTGGCACTGGCTGTCGTGTTGATGATGTCTTCACAATGGATGATCTAGTTCGATCTCTGCTGATACTTCAGGGCTGCGTTGTGGTCGTGTCAAGGCGCAGGTCCTTGGTCTCACCTGGATACGGCCTGGATACGGTTGACTACGGTCACTGGTGTCAAAAGTATTCACATTCATTACTCAAGTAGAAGTATAGATACTAAGGTTTAAAAATACTTCTGTAGAAGTTGAAGTATCAACTCAAGCTTTTTACTCAAGTAAAAGTGTAAAAGTACTGGTTTCAAAACTACTTAAAGTATAAAAGTAAAAGTAATGTAGGGGGAAAAATGCCATTAAGGACAAAAGCTTAAGCCACGTCACAGGAGCCTATTGTGTACTCCACCTCCTCAAAAAAACATTTTTCTAAAGGCCAATGACTATAATGTTATATTAAAATGTTAATGTTGAAAAATTTTGGATGCACTAGGCTACCTGTTTCAGCCGCATATATGCCCATTGAAAATGAATGCATTTTAGTACAATGCAAATACAGTGAAGAACCATATGTGTACTACTGAGCATTAACATGTGATATGATGGAAGATATGATGACTAGTTGCCTATAAGTATTGTAATGGTGCAACAAGTCATACTTCAGTTCAGAGGCATGTCACCAATAACCTTTATTGGAATCTAAATGTACCTCCAAGCTTAACTACAGGAATCTGTGAGGGCAAAGAAAAATGCGGGTAGTTTTGGTGTACCCAGGGCAGGCTTAGTAACAATCAGGGCTTGGCATTAACACCCGCCAACCCGCCAGATGCGGGTAGATTTCAGCTGTTTCAGTTCACTGACAAACACCAACAAACTCGTCTGTTTGTTGGATAGGTGTTGGCATTGTTCGGAGTCTGTTTTTACCAGACTGAACATGTTTATTCGCCGTTTGTTTGGTCGTCTGAGCATCCAACAAAAGGCAACAAACTCTGACGTAATCTGACCTGTTCACGAACCGTTGCCATGATGATGAGGCAAGTCCCCTGCAAAGACAGCTGTTTGATCGCGCCTCACGCACACACAACAAAGCACTGGAAACGTGACATCGCAGCTTGTTTGTTATAAAAAAATAAAATACAGTTAAAATAAAAAACATATAAAAGGTACAATAGTCCGTAGTGCAATCCGTGCCATTCAGCAAGAGCACTGCTCCACTTCACCAAAAGAGAGAGGTATAACACCATGAGAGCAACGCAGGTTTACCTTCAGTTTCGTTTTAAATTAATTCGTTTTGGCTTGTTTAGCTACATGGTTGTATAGGCCTATGGGTCACATAAATAAACAGGGTCGCGCTAAAAAAAAAAGTTTAAAAACCGGTGTATACGGTTAAAAACCGGTGTAATTTATTCAAACGTCTCTACCGAACTACCTACTGTAGCTTAATTTGCGGAGGACGAAGAGAAAGCACCCGTTTGATAAATGAGCCAGTAGTGGAGAAATAATAACTATTAAGAAATAATCTTTTTTGAGTAACGACCCCCAACACTGTCCACCTTCCTGGAGTGTGACGTGATTTGTGTCATGTGCAGGTGCGATGGATCGCGTACAAACCAATAGGGTGTCGGAATGGTATATGTTTATACTTCTCATCCAACCACAATCAAATTCACTCTAACTTATCCGGATGGCACGATTTATCTGGATAGTTTTGTTTTTTTTTAAGCCGGAATGAAAACAAGCCAAAATGAAATAGGATTAACGAGGCTATTTTTAAAATGTAAGGAGTAGAAAGTACAGATAATTGCGTGAAAATGTAAGGAGTAGAAGTAAAAAGTCGGCTGAAAAATAATTACTCCAGTAAAGTATAGATACCCGAAATTTCTTCTCAAGTAAGGTAACGAAGTATTTGTACTTCGTTACTTGACACCTCTGACTACGGTAAACCTCGGGATAAACAGAAAGACTAATATTAGCGTAGATGCCATTCTTCTTCTGATGTAACGAGTACATCTGGTGTTATAGGAAGTGTTCCCGGTTCCGGCTGAACTAATTTATGCAGCCTAATAATCCTTTAACGGATTTGAAAATATAAATTGATAATGTGTTATGTGTATGCCAGGTTAAAGAGATGTGTTTTTAGTCTAGATTTAAACTGACAGAGTGTGTCTGCATCCCGAACAATGCTAGGAAGATTTTTCCAGAGTTTAGGTGCCAAATAGGAGAAGGATCTACTGTCTGCGGTTGATTTTGATATTCTAGGTATTATCAGCTGGCCTGAATTCTGAGATCGCAATAAACGTGAAGGACTATAATGCTTTAAGAGCTCGCTTAGGTACTGGGGGGCTAAACCATTTAGAGCTTTGTAAGTAATTAACAAGATTTTAAAATCTATACGATGAACGCATGAACTAACTGTTCTGCATTTGTCATTGAGAGCATATGTCGTAGTTTAGATATATTTTTAAGATGGAAGAATGCAGTTTTACAGATGCTAGTAACATGGCCTTCAAATGAAAGATTGGTATCAAAGAGCACACCCAGGTTCCTAGCTGACGATGAAGACTTAACAGAGCAGCATTCAAGTGTTAGACAGTATTCTAGGTTACTGCATGAAGAAGTTTTTGGTCCAAAAATTAGAATCTCAGTTTTTTCTGAATTTAGTAGTAGGAAATTACTGGTCATCCAATTTTTTATATCAGCTATACATTCTGTTAATTTAGCGAATTGGTAAGTTTAGTCAGGGCGTGAAGAAATATAGAGCTGAGTATCATCAGCGTAACAATGAAAACTAACGCCATGCTTCCTAATGACATCTCCAAAGGGTAGCATGTACAGAGTGAAAAGCAACGGTCCTAGTACTGAGCCTTGCGGTACTCCATATTGAACTTGTGATTGATATGACATCTCATCGTTTACTACTACAAACTGATAACGGTCAGATAAGTATGATTTGAACCATGACAGTGCAATTCCACTAATGCCAACATAGTTTTCGAGTCTGTTTAGAAGAATATTGTGATCAATAGTGTCAAATGCAGCACTAAGATCCAGTAACACTAATAGAGAGATACAACCACGATCTGATGATAAGAGCAAATCATTAGTAACTCTAATGAGAGCAGTCTCAGTACTATGGTACGGTCTAAATCCTGACTGGAAATCCTCACAGATACTATTTCTTTCTAAAAAGGAACATAGTTGTGATGAAACTGCCTTTTCTAGTATTTTTGACAGAAAAGTGAGATTTGAGATCGGCCTGTAATTGACTAATTCTCTAGGATCAAGTTGTGGTTTTTTAATAAGAGGTCTAATCATAGCCATCTTAAAAGTTTTTGGTACGTATCCTAGTGATAAAGATGAATTAACAATATTAAGAAGAGGATCTATGACCTCTAGAAGCATCTCTTTCAATAGCTTAGTCGTTATAGGGTCTAACATACATGTGGATGATTTTGATGATTTAACAAGTTTAGACAATCCTTCCTCTCGTAAAGCAGTAAATGAATTGAATTTTTCCTCAGGGACACTACAATGCTGTAGTAGACGGTTGCATGGTTATAATTTTTTCTCTAATATTATCAATCTTGCAAGTAAAGAAGTTCATAAAGTCATTACTGCTGTGCTCTTTGGAAACATCAGAAGTTGAAGCTTTATTTCTTGTTAATTTAGCCACTGTATCAAATAAATACCTAGGGTTGTGTTTATTTTCTTCTAAAAGTTTTGAAAAATAGGCAGATCTAGCAGTTTTTAAGGCCTTTCTGTACTCAATCATTCTCTCTCTCCACGAAATGCGAAATACTTCTAATTTTGTTTTCTTCCAGCTGCGCTCCATTTTTCTAGCTGCTGTTTTTAGGGCCCGAGTGTGCTCATTGTACCATGGCATTGGATTAATTTCCTTAATCTTTTTTAAATGCAAAGGAGCAACTGAGTCTAATGTGCTGGAAAAGACAGAGGCAATAGTTTCTGTTGCAATATCAAGGTCTTCTAAGCTGTCTGGTATGCTAAGGCAATGAAACTGATCAGGAAGATTATTTATAAAGCAATCTTTAGTGGTAGAAGTGATGGTTCTACCATATTTATGGCAGGGAGGCAGTTTAGCCTCTTTGACTAAATGTAGTATACACGAGACTAGATAATGATCTGAGATGTCGTCACTCTGCTGCAGAATTTCAACGGCATCAATATCAATTCCATGTGACAATATTAGATCTAGAGTATGATTACGACAATGAGTGGGTCCCGACACGTGTTGTCTAACACCAATAGAGTTTAGAATGTCTGTAAATGCCAATCCTAATGAGTCTTTTTTATTATCTACATGGATATTAAAATCACCAACAACAAGGACTTTATCTGTTTATCATTATTATCTCTATTTTTTATTTGTTGAACATCAATTAAATTTTTACCATTAAATGGGTTTGGAAGTTTTTTGTTTTTACTAATTCGGGGTACAGACACAGTCTCTATGTGATAATATCTAGGTGTAAGAGTTTCAATGTGTTGGGATTTATCTGACTTCTGTAACGTGAGGCAGCTAGCAGACGGTCGGTTTAGCCAGTCTGTCTGCTTCCTGTCCTAGGCCCCAGTTTGTCATGTTTCAGTTCCAAGACTATGTGCCATATTACTAGAGAGAAGAGCAGCACCATCCCGGGACGGATGAATACCATCTCTTTTCAACAGGTCAGGTCTGCCCCAAAAACTTTTCCAATTGTCTATGAAACCTATATTATTTTGCGGACACCACTTAGATAGCCAGCCATTGAGTGATGATAATGTGCTAACTATCTCATCACTCTACTGTGTAATTCCTATGTATGTCTGCACTCTTCTGCACTGGAAGCTTCTTCTGTCACCAAGACCAATTCCTTGTGTGTATAAACATACTAAGCAATAAAATTCTTTGATTCTGATTCTACTTAATATTACACACTTAATCATATTTGAAATACTGACAGAGAAGTCTAAGTGTATTTGGCGTATACTTGTACTCAATCTTTTGATAGAGATATATTCAAAAGTATAATATTCAACATATACTTGGCTCGTAGTAGTGTTTACTCTTTTGATTGAGTAGCCTATTAAATACTTTTTCACACTTTTTTATGAACTTACATTGTTTGAAAATATTGATTGTAATATGTTCCAAATTCTTCTGAGTATATGTGACTTTTTGTGTGTTCCACTGGAAGTGTATATTGGGATTTACTTCAAATCGACTTAAAGTACAGTTAAAGGTATTTTGAGTATTACAATTAATACCTAAACATGAACATAGTAGTATACTAAAGTGTAAAAAATAATATATAGAGTGTAAAATATTAAAGTGTAAAAAATAATATATAGAGTAAACTATGAGTATGATCTTAAGTCATTTAAAGAAAACTTACAAGTTTACTTGCAGTTTAAAACTACTAAACTAGTAGTTTAAGAGTTCATGTCATAGTGTACTTTCATAAACTAATAAATGTGCTACAAATATTTAACTAACTCAGTTTGCCTGTAAGTTCACTTGTAGTATAGTTGCAGTACCAACGAAAAACTAGTTGTGTACTCAAAGTTTACTACTGTTACAATCAAAGTATAGTTGAAAGTATACTTTTATGCACTAAAAAGTGGGCCTATTTAGTCCCAAGTAGTATTTGAATAGTACACTTACACTTATATTACAAGTACATTGATGTTATTATACTTACAGGTGCATCTCAGTAAATTAGAATATCATGAAAAAGTTTTTTTTTTTCTGTAATTTAAAGGTGCTAAAGAGGATGTTTTGTTTTATACATTTTTGCAATATTACTTGAAACTGTCTTTACTAACTGATAAAAAGACTATTTATTAGGTGCACTGAAAGTAATAATATTAATATACATCATCTGTGCACGAGGTAGGGCCTTAAAAACATCAGCCAATCGTTTACGCGATCATCGCGTAAACGATTGGCCCTCTGGCTTGTCAATCACTGCCGTGACGTTCCTTGTGAGAGACGAGCGTGGCTGCGCGCTCCAGTAACTTTCCACACTCCACAGGCGCCGCATGCAATGTTTTTGTCAGGAGACAGGAGTAACAACTGCAGATTATGAGTTACCTGCGGTGAGTCCGACATAATGAATCCACTAACACGTCACGGCGAATGCCGGTGGTAAACACTCGTGTTCCGTTACTCGTGCACGAGTTTTGGGAGGCGTTCCCTCGAAAGGAGGGGGGTTGTTCTTACGCATGCGCTCATTTCAAAAACTCAGTAACAGTCTTTGGATTCTCAGTCGACGAAAAAATCCTCTCTATCACCTTTAATTCAAAAAGTAAAACTAAAATATATTCTAGATTTATTAGACAAAGTAAAATATTTCCAGACTTTTTTGTTTTCATTTTGATGATTACAGTGTGCTGCTCATCAAAATCAAAAAATCAGTATCTCAAATTATTAGAATATTTAATTTCAAGTTCTATTAAATGATCATTCTCAGTGTATAAATACTGGGTTTAGGTCAGTAATCCAAACAGCAGTCATGGGGAAGTCTGCTAACTTGACAGTTGTCCAGAAGATGATCATCAAGACCCTCTCCAATGAGGGTAAGCCACAGAGGGTCACTGCTGAAAGAGCTGTTCGCAGAGAGTGCTGTGCCAAAGCATATTCATGGAAAGTTGACTGGAAGGAAAAAGTGTGGTAGGAAAGAGTGTACAAGTGAAAGGAATGAGCGCAGGCTTGAGAAGATTGTCAGGTGAAGCTGATTTAAGAACTTAGGAGAGCTTCAAAAGGAGTGGACTGAAGCTGGAGTCAGTGCATCAAGAGCCACCACACACAGACGTCTTCAGGAAATGGGCTTCAACCGTCACATTCACGTACCAAGCCACTTCTGAACCAAAGACAACGTCAGAAGCGTCTTACCTGGGCTAAGGAGAAGAAGAACTGGACTGTTGCTCAGTGGCCAAAGTCCTCTCTTCAGATGAAAGTAAATTTAGCATTTCATTTGGAAAACAAGGTCCCAGAGTCTGGAGGAAGAGTGGAGAGGCACAGAAACCATGTTGCTTGAAGTCCAGTGTAAAGTTTCCACAGTCAGTGATGATTTGGGCTGCCATGTCATCTGCTGGTGTTGGTTCACTGTGTTTTCTGAAGTCCACAGTCAACGCAGCCATCTACCAGGACATTTTAGAGCACTTAATGCTTCCTTCTGCTGACAAGCTTTATGGAGATGCTGATTTGCAGGATTTGCCACACTGCCAAAGGTACCAAAAGCTGGTTCAATGACCATGGTGTTACTGTGCTTGATTGAGCAGCAAACTCGCCTGACCTGAACCCCATAGAGAATCTATGAGAGGAAGATGAGAGACACCAGACCCAACAGTGCAGATGACCTGAAGGCCGCTATCAAAGCAACCTGGGCTTTCGTTACACCTGAGGCCTAACCAAGTATTGAGTGCATAGAAATGAACATACTTTTCAGAAGCCTGACATTTCTGTTTAAAATATCCCTTTTTTATTGACCTTATGAACTATTCTAATTTATTGAGATTATTAGTGGGTTTTTGTTAAATGTGAACCAAAATCATCACAATTAAAAGAACCAAAGACTTAAAGTACTTCAGTCTGTGTGCACTGAATTTATTTAATACACGAGTTCAGCAATTTGAGATGAATTACTGAAATAAATGAACTTTTCCACGACATTCTAATTTATTGAGATGCACCTGTATAACGTAAAATATGCTTAAAAATACTTGAACTTTATTTAAGTAATAAAATGAACTTGAAGTATACTTATTTTTTGTAAGGGTATGCTAGGAATGTGTTATCCATGTAAAATAATAGAGTTTTTCTTGTACAGTATGTCTACGTGAAAAGTTAAAAGGCAATTTTTACATTAGAAATTACTTATAGGAGAAAATGAATTCCAGACTGCATATGAGTCTGTGAAGGAATATCCCTTCATCAACCAACTACTGCTGAGGTGTGAATCATTTATATAGTATTTTATGTATTATCAGTAAATCAGTCCTACACAAAAGAATGATTCATCAGCATATTTTAACATTAAGTCTAGAATTTACTGGTGTTGCAACTTATTGTTGGACACAAAAATCCATAGAGTATTTTAAATGTCTTATAGAGTAACTTAAAGATATAGGTCCTTGATTATGATTTGACTTGTTTAACTTTAGTTAGTGTGTAATGTTGAGCATAAAAAAAATCTGCAAAGTTCAACGCTCAACGTTCAATGCAAAGGGAGATATTTTCTTTTACAGAGTTCGCTGTTTAAGGACAACAAATGGGTGGTAGGGACTACAGCGAGCTTCTGGGTTAGTTACATCACTAACCCTAAAATTTACATAAACCCAGTTCACAAAACAAGAAGTTAATGACTAAATTAAAATTAAGATTTGAAAAGATTATATTTATAACAGATAACTGTACCTGTAATAATATAAATAATGGCCTACACTAGAGAAGGTTCTATATTATTCCAGCCATGTTATTTATTTACATTTCTTTATTTTACTATAAACTTCTAATCTGTCTATACTGCTGTTCTGTAAAATGTGCAGTATGTCCAATGTGCAATATCATCACTTGAACACTCTTCTAAGACTTGCACGTAATGCACTAAGGGGTGTAATGTGTTAATTGCTGTTGTTATATGTTCGTATATTTGTTTGTCAAACACCAGTCAGGAGTAGTGCTCCTAAGTTCGTTGTATGCAAATGCAATGACAATAAATGCTTTCAATTCAAATTCAATTTCAATATAGAACATTAATGGGTTTGTCAGGCGCTTCAAATATAAAAGCTTTTAGGGGTTCCCATCATGGGATCATTTTATGGAATTATTTTAATTTTTTTATTTTATGAATTAAACAGCTCATAAACATCCTTTATCACTAGAAAACTTGAAATAACCTGCTAAACATGAAAGTGTTATAAAATCATTGAGACATTCCTCTTTATATAGAATCTTTTTTGCACAAAGCGTTCTTTAAATTTGAGTCAAGAACGTTCTGTATACCCTGTTTAAATTTTTTTTCTAAGAGTGTACTTTTTTTCTGTTTTCAGCACATTAATTCATTATTGTGTGTGTGCGTAGCATCTGTGTGTGAAAGAGGAAAAGTTAGTGAGTGTGTGTGTGTGTGTGTGTGTGTGTGTGTGTGTGTGTGTGTGTGTGTGTGTGTGTGATGAGCTGAAAATATATATAACGGGGAAATGGGAGTACAACTTCAGTTGCCAGAGGTCCCGGCTGGTGTAAAGGTGTGGAGGTGTCAACATTGTCCATCCCTTCATTATACGGACACATCTCCTGTGTGTGTTCATAAAGTTCAACAGGACAGGTAAAGCAGAGGGAAGAGGGTAAGACACTTGCTTTCTCTCTGATCTGTTACTGTTGTTTGTCTCTACCTGACAATCAGCTTTAATAACAAAGATCAATGGTTAATCATTCACTTTCTTGAACTTGTGTGCTACAGAGTTATAATAATCTATTGTATCTTAACCAGGATTTGACTATTTTGCTTTTGCATGTCATGAAAACAACTTTCTATATTTTAAGGGGAACTTGTTGTACCTGTAGTGCTCATTTGTTTTGTTTCCGGACAGATGGCAGATATGGGAATTAAGATGAAATATGGTGCTGCAGTGGTGACCATAGCTTTAATTACTCTCATCGCTTTGATTCTCTCTCTTGCTAATCATCAGACTTTGAATCTGCCATACTCAAAACAGGTACAAACTATAGTATGATGAGGTTTTGTATAGATTTGTATTAATTTATGCCATTCTGAGGGGAATAAGTCAATACTATTTCATACTGAATTCTTCATGTCTGCTGGCACTGCCTATGGTTTATTAACTGATGCACTGCAGAAAATGCTTTTCTTACTTAGATTTCTTGTCTTGTTCCCAGTCCAAATATCTACAAATTCTGTATATAGGCCAATGAGTCGCATCAATTTTTAAAAAAATGTAGCACAAAAAAAATGTGAAAACCACTCCTCTAATATCTGAAACTTTGTATTATGAGCACTTCTTGTGTTTATTTGCTGTATTCACTTTCTGTATTCCTCATTTGTAAGTCACTTTGAATAAAAGCGTCTGCAAAATGAAGAAATGTAATAAATGTAACTGTGGTTATAATTATTCATGATTCGATACAAAGCATTATAAGGTGCATCACCAAATCAAGTGTTGTCTGAATTTCTGGAACTACTTCCTCAGTATGGGATCGTGCTCGATGCCAGCTCCAGTCACACGGTGCTCTTCCTGTACCAAGGGCTGGGGTTCAAAGAGAACGACACTGGGATAATCACGCAGAAACTGAGCTGTGATGTGGACGGTGAGTTTTACCAGCTGTTCTGACAGGCTACAAGTAAAATATCAATATCAGGTCCATATTTATTCCATTATTTTTAATAGGTGGTGGCATTTCGAGCTATCAACAGAACCCCCCGGCAGCTGGAGAGAGTCTTAAGAAATGCTTGGATGTTGCCAAGGCAGCGATCCCAGAAGGCCAGTGGAAGGCTACACCTGCTTACCTTGGTGCTACTGCTGGCATGAGGCTTCTGAGGTGAATGTACTTAAAGGGAGAGTTCACCAAAAATGAAAATTCGCTCATCATTAACTCATCCTCCAGTTATTCCAAACTGTATGTATTTCAGAACTGCCGAACTCAAAGACATTTGGAAGAATGTTTGTAACCAAGCAGATCTGGGGTCTCATTGACTTCTAAAGTAGGAAAAAATAAAACTACAGAAGTGAATGGAAATTTTCAATTTTATGTGAACTATCCCTTTATAAGGCTGATTTATTATAAAAATGAAAAAATATTTTTCTATATTTTGATAAATTATCGGTGGTATTGTTTTCACAGATTACAGAATCAAAGTCTATCAGAGATAATCCTGGAAGAAGTCGGCAAAACAATCCAAAGTTATCCCTTTGATTTCCGAGGGGCCAAAATAATCTCTGGGACAGAAGAGGGAGCTTTTGGCTGGATCACCATCAACTACCTCTTGGAGAGCTTTGTCAAGGTAGGTGACTTTCCAGTGCGGATGAAAATACTACTATTAATAGTAGTCGTTTGTTTCCAAATTTAGCTTATTTTTTTAAGATGTTTGATTTATTCAAAAAACATGAAATCCATTCAGACATTGACACCTATTGCATAATGAAGATTATAATTTATGGTTTCAATTTCAGAATAAAGATCACATAATACGTAGCTTTCAAAGACACTAAACGTACATGTTTGGATAGGAAACAGTATTTACATATTGGCAGCATTTAAACATAAAGATATCTGTATAATTTCCCTTTTACCATTTTATAGATAAATGTAAGATCCCTAAAGCTTAACATACCCGTTTTATACAGATTATTAAAGAATAAATCATAATGGACAGAAATGTGTAGGAAAAGGACAATTTTAGTCAAGTCAAGTCAAGTCACCTTTATTTATATAGCGCTTTTTACAATGCAGATTGTGTCAAAGCAGCTTTACATTGATAACTGGTACATAATTTTGCTGCACAGCAGCTCTTAAAGAATAGTGTCAATGCAGGCAGATCAAAGCACTGTTGAATAAATGTCAAGAATACTGTTGAATACCAAATGTCAAGTCAAATGTCAAGTGTCCCCAACTAAGCAAGCCAAAGGCGACAGCGGCAAGGAACCCAAACTCCATCAGGTGACATCAGGTGGCAAACAAGTGGCAAATAGGTGTTAAAATGAAGAAAAAAACCTTGGGAGAAACCAGGCTTAGCAACAAAAATATAGTATTAAAATGATATTTTGACTGGCTAATCCTAAACCTACCCATAATTATTTCTTTAAACTACGTATAGTAATCATAACAGACAGAGAAGTGCAATCACAATCATTTATTTATTGCCAAAATGTCAAAAGTGTTGCAGAAGGTAGTCTCTAATAACTAAAATTCTGCAACGCGGGTTCAAATCCACCTTTTGCTGAGCTTGCATTTACTTTGAATAAAAATGGAAATGTTTAGTAGAAATAAACTGTGAACGAGTGTTTACTAATATTAAAAGTGTTTATTGGATTGGGTTAGGGAAGGTGTAGGGAAGGTTTTTATTCTCCCAATAAGGCAGCATCCATTTAATAATTTTAATAAATATAATAATTTACACTCTATGATATTGCATCATGTTAATGTACAAAAATATCGAGGTGCAAATAGTATGTGCCGATATAAAGTATAGATAGCATCTAATTGCAAAGAACTGATACTTTTATATGGTGTAAATAGAATCTATAGCTATTTTCACCTAGTGTAAACAGCATATCGCTAAAAAAAATGCTGCTATTGTCACTCAGTCACTGCCTTATTATTGTCCCTGGTTCACATTTGTAAGAAAGTAGCAGTGGCTTGGGACAGCTTTAAAAGATGCAATCTAATCCTGTTTACATGAAATAAGCCTGCTCCAGAGCAGGTTTGAACTTATGGACCTGTTGCTTTGACAGAAAGTCCAGGATGAGTGTCGAAGAACCAAACAATCCAAGATCATGCCAAATCGTCATCAATCAAATCCAGCTGAGTTAGCAACATACAAAGTTCTTGGTACGTTGCTAACTCAGCTGGATTTGATAAAGTGATATTTGCCAAATTACTTGTCTGGTCCGCATAATACAGAAAAATTTGTTGTGTCCGCGTTTCTATGCGAACTGGAATAATTTTGATAACGTTTTATCTACACATAGGGAAAGGAAAGGGAACTGGGCCTTTGCAGGGGATAGTTTAGATGAAATGTCATGTCTAGATGCAGGTCCTTCATTTCTTCTGGATACGGCCTGGATCTGGCAGGCTACGGCAAACCTCGGGATAAACAGAGAGAGACTAATATTAGCGTAGACGCCATTCTTCTTATGATATTTCGTGTACATCAGGTGTTATGGGAAGTGTTACTGGTTCTGGCTGGCCTAATCTATACAGCCTCACAATTTACATGATTTAAATTATAGAAGTAGATAATGGTTTATGTGTATGCAAGTTTAAACAGATGTGGTTTTAGGCTTCAACTGACAGAGTGTGTCTGCTTCCCGAACAGTGATAGGAAGACCAAGCTTCTGCACACATACACACTCAAACCTATAGACTAAACATGTAAATGAACGGCAAGAACGCATTAAAGGTATTCAGTTTTCAGTCGGAAAGGTGTCATTTAAGCAGCCACTAAAGTAATTAACTTTAGCTCAATAAGAATTTGAAGCTGCTTTGAAACAATATGTATTGTGAAAAGCGCTATATAAATGAAGATGACTTGACTTGACATTCTCATTCATGTGTATGTGACTTTCAGCACATCGCATGTTGAACTTACTAGAGTCAAAGGGCAACATCCTGTTATTGTCTGTCTGTATTAAACTGAGCATCAACTGAACAGCAATCTGGGGTCTGTTCTTCTAGGATACACGAGGATACGTACCGAAAATGTTTAAGCTGGCTGTTATTAAACCTCTTATTAAAAAAACACAACTTGATCCTAGAGAATTAGTCAATTACAGGCCGATCTCAAATCTCACTTTTCTGTCAAAAATACTAGAAAAGGCAGTTTCATCACAACTATGTTCCTTTTTAGAAAGAAATAGTATCTTGAGATAGATTACTGTAATAGTTCTGGCTGACCTAATCTATACAGCCTAACAATTTACATGATTTAAATTATAGAAGTAGATAATGGTTTATGTGTATGCAAGTTTAAACAGATGTGGTTTTAGGCTTCAACTGACAGAGTGTGTCTGCTTCCAGAACAGTGATAGGAAGATTGTTCCAGAGTTTAAGTGCTAACAGAAAAAAGGAACATAATTTTCGAGTCTATTCAGAAGAATATTGTGATCAATAGTGTCAAATGCAGCACTGAGATCCAGTAACACTAATAGAGAGATACAACCACAATCTGATGATAAGAGCAAATCATTAGTAACTCTAATGAGAGCAGTCTCAGTACTATGGTACGGTCTAAATCCTGACTGGAAATCCTCACAGATACTTTTTCTTTCTAAAAAGGAACATAGTTGTGATGAAACTGCCTTTTCTAGTATTTTTGACAGAGATTTGAGATTGGCCTGTAATTGACTAATTCTCTAGGATCAAGTTGTGTTTTTTTAATAAGAGGTTTAATAATAGCCAAATGTTTTTGGTACGTATCCTAGTGATAAAGATGAATTAACAATATTAAGAAGAGGATCTATGACCTCTGGAAGCATCTCTTTCAATAGCTTAGTCGGTATAGGGTCTAACATACATGTTGTTGATTTTGATGATTTAACAAGACAATTCTTCCTCTCCTATAGCAATGAATAATTTTAATTTTTCCTCAGGGACACTACAATGCACTGTCTGATGCACTGTCTGACATGATACTAGACTGTTGCATGGTTATAATTTTCTCCTTAATATTGTCAAGATTGCAAGTAAAGAAGTTTTCTCTATTTCTCTTAAATTTAGCCACTGTAAATACCTAAAAATGCGAAAAACTGATGTAGGTGAGTAGCCTGTATCAGGTGTTATGGGAAGTGTTCCCGGCTCCGGCTGACCTAATCTATACAGCCTAACAATTTACACGATTTGAATTATAGAAGTAGATAATGGTTTATGTGTATGCAAATTTAAACAGATGTGGTTTTAGTCAAGACTTAAACTGCCAGAGCGTGTCTGCTCCCCGAACAGTGATAGGAAGATTGTTCCAGAGTTTAGGTGCCAAATAGGAGAAGGATCTACCGCCTGCGGTTGATTTTGATATTCTAGGTATTATCAGCTGGCCTGAATTCTGAGATTGTAATAGACGTGAAGGACTCTGCATTAAGAGCACGCTCAGGTACTGGGGAGCTAAACCATTTAGTGCTTTATAGGTAAGTAGCAAGATTTTAAAATCAATACAGTGTTTAATAGGGAGCCAATGCAGTGTTGACAGAACCGGGCTAATATGGACATTCTTCCTAGTTCTAGTAAGAACTCTAGCTGCTGTATTTTGGACGAGCTGTAGTTTATTTATCAGGCGAGCAGAACAACCACCCAGTAGAGCATTACAGTAATCTAGCCTTGATTTCTAGTTTTTGAATGTAACTGTGATCAGCTAACTCTTTTGTATTATGACAATAAAATCTTCTTTAAGTTCTACTGGACCTGCACCAGGAGCATAAGAAAATTGATCTTTTGTGCCATGCAATTGTGATATATAATATAATACAGTTGCAAAAAAAACGTATGAACCACTTGCAGAATCTGTGGAAATGTGAATAATTTTAATAAAATAAGAGAGATCATACAAAATGCATGTTATTTTTTATTTAGTACTGTCCTGAGTAAGATATTTTACATAAAAGATGTTTGCATTTAGTTCACAAGACAAAACAATAGCTGAATTTATTAAAATAACCCCATTCATAAGTATGTGAAGCATTGATTCTCAATACTGTGTGTGGTTACCTGATGATCCACGACTGTTTTTGTGTTTTGTGATGGTTGTTCATGAGTCTCTTGTTTGTCCTGAGCAGTTAAACTGAGCTCTGTTCTTCAGAAAAATCCTCCAGCTCCTGCAGATTCATCAGTTTTCAAACATTTTTGCATATTTGAACCCTTTCCAGCAGTGACTGTAGGATTTTGAGATTCATCTTTTCACACTGAGGACAACTGAGGACTCAAACACAACTATTACAAAAGGTTCAAACATTCACTGATGCTCCAGAAGGAAACACGATGCATTAAGAGTCGGGGGGTTAAAACTTTTGAACAGGATGAAGATGTCACAATTTTTCTTATTTAGTTTAAATATCATTGTTTTTCATTCAGTACTGCCCTTTGGAAGCAACAGAAGATACTTGTTTCCCGGAAAAAAAATTAAAATTTATCTTGATCTTCAAATTCAAAAAGTTTACATCCCGACTCTTAATGCGTCGTGTTTCCTTCTGGAGCATCAGTGAATGTGTGAACCTTTTTTAATAGTTGAGTTTGAGTCCCTCAGTTTGAAAAGACGGATCTCAAAATCATTCAGTCACTGCTGGAAAGGGTTCAAATATGCAAAAAATGCTTGAAAACTGATGAATCTGCAGGAGCTGGAGGATTTTTCTGAAGAACAGAGCTCAGTTTAACTGCTCAGGACAAACAAGAGACTCATGAACAACCATCACAAAACACAAAAACAGTCGTGGATCATCAGGTAACCACACACAGTATTGAGAATCAATGCTTCACATACTTATGAATGGGGTTATTTTAATAAATTCAGCTATTGTTTTGTCTTGTGAACTAAATGCAAACATCTTTTATGTAAAATATCTTACTCAGGACAGTACTAAATAAAAAATAACATGCATTTTGTATGATCTCTCTTATTTCATTAAAATTATTCACATTTTCACAGATTCTGCAAGGGGTTCACTTACTTTTTCTTGCAACTGTATATAATATGCCGAGGGTTATAGAGAGGGGTTCAGTTAGTTTTACATTCTGTATTTGCTGATATTATTATTATTATTATTATTATCCTCCCAAGTGAGTCGCATTTGAGGGCCTGAATCTGCTTGAAAACTCATGAAACTTTGCACACGCATCAGAAGTGGTGAAAATGAGTTTCAGAATTGAGTGTGGCAAAATAGCTTGATAATGCCACCTATACATTTTCAATGAAGTGCTCCTCGCAGTGTGTTTCACGTACAAGTATGAAATTCAGTACACACATGTAACAGCCAAATACCTACAAAAAAGTCTCTTGGAGCAAAATCTGAAACTGAACAGGAAGTGAGATATTTTCAATTAACTTTACAAAATTTGTGCAGTTTTTGCCATTTCCAGACGTTGTACTTTAACCAACTCCTCCCAGAGCTTTAATCAGATCAACGTCATATTTGGTCAGTCTAATCTAAAGGCCTTTGCGACGTTACATTGCGAAGATCTTGACTCTTCACTGAAGTGTGTCCGTGGCGGCCTGACAAAGTCTGATGTTTCGCCATAAAACAGGAAGTTGTTGTAACTCGGGTATACAATGTCTGCCCCAAACTTCACATGTTTTATTAGAGTCCTGACCAGAAGGCATCTACATGCCAATATTTAGTTACAGTCAAAGCACCACCTGCTGGCAGCAGGAAGTGTGGTGCATCAAAATGACTTTGCCATATTTCTCCTCTATTTATCCGCTTAAATGAATATCGCCCACTTTTCACAGTTTTCCTAAGGCCACTGGTGTGGTGAGCCCAGGTGCGAGGGCCCTTTCATCGCTGCTTGCAGCTTTAATGTTTGTTTTGTATTGTATTGTAGTATCAGATTTTTGTTGTATTGTACAGCACTTTGAGTCAACCATGAGTTGTGTTGAAAGTGCTTTACAATTAAAGAAAAAAAGACAATCATCTTACACTGGTTTTACACATCTTTATCTGATGGCGTTGGACAGTTTGTTTGTGTTAGGCCACCAAGATCCAATCAAAATGTAGCAAACCTTTGTCCACTGTTACGACAGAGAGAGGCCCGGCCATAAACTGGGTCCTAGAATGTGCTGTTCACTACACCGTTGAACCCCAGTGAAAAATCCTGGAATGAAAAATCCTGGAATGTTTTCTTCAAAAACCTTAATTTCTTTTTGACTGAAGAAAGTAAGACAAACATATTGGATGACATGGGGGTGAATAAATTGTAGAATAAACCAGCTCAAACCAGCTCATGACCAGCTAAGGACCAGCATAAACCAGCTCAAACCAGCTTCCATGCTTCAAAACATCCTATCCAGCATATGCTGTTTTTTTCAACAGGGTGGATATATGCTTAAATCCACAGTAAGGATGCGTTCCTGTCACATATCACACGTGTGCACTTCAATAAACTGACAGAACGCAGGTTAATGTGTTTACATGCTGGACGATATCGGTGTAAGGGGGAAAAATCTAGCTGTGACGATTGGTTTATGCTTAAGCCTTTGACCTGGTCCTTACTCCGATAAAGGAAAACAAGTTAACGTGTTTACATGAGCATGACCCACCCCCTCCCCGGACCCCCTGCAAATTTATACATACTTTTGTCAGTCAAACACTTTAATACACATTTCTGGGTCCATTTGGTGAAATATTATGGGGTTTTTTTTGTTTTTTTACATATACAGATAAACTTGCTGACCAGTAAAGGACCCGATTGAGACCATAATGACTCCTATTTTGAAGCTCATGCTGGCTTTGGCCACAGTTTTGGGGGTTGTAGTAACCAGCGTGAACTCCATGCCCCCTAAGAGTGAGATACACCAATACACAAACCTCACACACACACACCAAGAGTGAGGAACACTAATATAATGACTGTGTGTGTGTGTGTGTGTGTGTGTGTGTGTGTGTGTGTGTGTGTGTGTGCTCTAAACTAAAGACATTACCTACCTATTATCCTAAATCACAATCTACAAAGTATGTTTATCCATCCATGAAATAGGATATATAGTTGTTCTATGCACACATGAACTAAAGAATCAGTACCTAATAAATTAATGTGTGAATGTTTGCATGTCACCACTGTGTTTCCTGACAGGTCAGAATCTGATATGTGATGGCAATTTTGAGAAGGATCAGCTTCAAACTGCCGCCCAGAAAGCACTACAAGCCATTGATTCTACTCGCGTGCCGACTACTTCTAATAATCAAGGGAAAAGGGGCCAGCATGTCTTCAACAACAACCTCCTTAGGTTCCACCGCAATGTTCTGGAGGACCTGCTGAAAGATGTGGGGGGCTACGAGCAGCTGAATAACCTGATGGAGGACCTGAAGCCCCTCAGCCAAACTCAACGAGACGCAATTGGAACTGAAATGGTGGTCGACTTCAGGTCAGTGTGTGTGTGCTCAGGTGAGATGAGAGCTATAGTGTGTAGAAACTTTAGTGTGTAAGTGTATTAGGTCTGGACGATAAAGCGATATAAATAATTAAGAATTAATGTCACAGCTCTTACACTCATGCAGACCACGTCTAGTACATTGCGCTGTCACAATCCATATTGTGAACACACTGTTATGTGTGCGGTGTAGTACAATTCAAATATCATGCAAGACCATATCTTGTGCTGTTCTGTATCATATACGGTCTGGAGTAAGCATGTTTCAGTTTTTATGGACATATTGCAAATACCATTGACTGCATCTATTTTTCTGGATTGTAACCCCACTTTAGAAAGTTTAGCCATAGCCCTGTGTGATGTGTCTGAAGGTGCAGGGTTGTTAGAAATGTCTTCCTTGGTGTTTTACTTTCCACAGCAAAATTAGGATTTATAGTGAAACCAGGCCTGATCCAAAATGGATCCTTGGAAGGGTCAAGCCGTGACTGATTGGCTCGTTCTGTCATGTGTCAGGGACATCAGTGGTTTCTCAGTTCAGTTTGCTCATTTCCATAGAAACTTTAGTTCTGTGGACGCTCTGCTTTCTGCACTCACCAAGGGAGGAAGAGTAAAGTTCTTCTGGACCCATGAAGCTGAAGCTGCCTTTTCTGAGCTCAAGTGATGATTCATATCTGTCCCTATCCTAACTTTCCCAGAACCTGACAAACCATTGTTGGTTAAGTTTCATAAGAATCTGGAATACATCCAACAGACCAAATGTTTTTAAAGTCCACCGCATCTGCGCTGAATCTCGCCGCATGATGCAATGCTACAAATCTTAGACTCGTGATTAGAATCTAAAACAGCTGTCTTCATAATGCTCTATGTACACCAGGGATGGGCAACTTCGATAGTGACGAGGGCCAACATTTTTTCTCCTTGATACCAGGGGGCCAGATTACTAATCCACACTCACACCTTTTACACCGTCCTACTCAATTAACTTTTTACTAAAGGAAATTAATGTATAATTAATGTCATTTGTTTTTAAAGATTTTATGAACTGTAATACAAATGGTGAAACTTAATTTTCAGTTGACAAGCAATATTAAAGGGATAGTTCATCCAAAAATGAAAATTCTGTCATCATTTACTCACCCTCAAGTTGTTCCAAATCTGTACACATTTCTTTGTTCTGTTGAACAAAGAAGATATTTTGAAGAATGTTTGTAACCAGGTTGCTTTGAGACTAATACTATGGAAGTCAATGGTGCCCCAGAACTGTTCAGTTTCCCACATTCTTCAGAATATCTTCTTTTGTGTTGAACAGAACAAATAAATGTATACAGGTATGGATCAACCTGAGGGGTGAGTAAATAATGACAGAATTTTTTATTTTTTGGGTGAACTATCCCTTTAACTTCTTTATTAACAATATTAACATCTCAATGGCATTTTCTGTAAATTTGCAACAAACAAATGTACAGTCTATTTTTGATAACAATCCAAAAGAACATTTTCAACTCAGCACCGTTAAAAAGTGTTTGGATTATTTTTAACCGCAGTAAAGATAGTTTGCGGTTTGATATTCAGATTTCTTTTGCTTATAAATACGCAGTGCGCTGTCATATACATGCAAATAATACCGAATATCGTTCTCCGTGATTTGTGAATTAAGGTGACGCTGTCCTTTGGGCCGAAATCAGGGGTTTTTTTTCGTAGCGACTCTTAATTTTATAATGGCTATAGCTCCAAATATTGGACATTTAGAGGAATGAAAGCGCTGTCATCTTCACCAGCTTGATCTGTGAATTTTTTCACAGCAAAGCTCTTGTCCGTAAACCCCTTGGTAAGTCCGCCGGTAAGGAATGTGAAAGAAAGGCGTTCTTCATGTTTAACGTCTATTACCAATGAACACGCAGACTGCTGGAATAAAATAACATTGTTCTAGGTCGAGCTCGATTTGTGAAAACTTTCACAATAGCATTTTAATTCGTGGCCGTGTTTCTCTTTGCTCTGCCCCCCGTTTTTTGTGTAATATGTAAAAAAAAAAAAAAAAAAAAAAAAAAAAAAAATATATATATATATATATATATATATATATATGGTCACAAATATCACTATTTTGATCTGTGAAAACTTTCACAGTTGAGTATTGGTCAGCTGACCCATCCCAGGGTCACTAACATCACTATTCTGATCTGTGAAAACTTTCACAGTTGTGTTTTGGTCAGCTGACCCTTTCCTTGGTCACGTACATCACTTTTCTGATCTGTGAAAACTTTCACAGTTCAGTACGGGTCAGCTGACCCTTCCCTGGGTCATGTACATCACTTTTCTGATCTGTGAAAACTTACAGATCAGAATAGTGATGTACATGACCCAGGGAAGGGTCAGCTGATGCATACTGAACTGTGAAATTTTTCACAGATCAAAATAACGATATTATTGACCCTGGATGGGTCAGCTGACCCATACTAAACTGTGAAAGTTTTCACAGATCAAAATAGTGATATTAGTGACCCTGGGATGGGTCAGCTGACCCGTACTAAAATGTAAATGTTTTCACAGATCAAAATGGTGATATTAGTGACCCTGGATGGGGATATATATATATATGTGTGTGTGTGTGTGTGTATATATATAAAAGGTCATTATATATATATATATATATATATATATATATATATATATATATATACCATATTACACAAAAAACGGGGGGCAGAGCAAAGAGAAACACGGCCACGAAATAAAATGCTATTGTGAAAGTTTTCACAAATCGAGCTCGACCTAGAACAATGTTATTTTATTCCAGCAGTCTGCGTGTTTATTGGTAGGCTAATAGACGTTAAACATGAAGAACGCCTTTCTTTCACATTCCTTACCGGCGGACTTACCAAGGGGTTTACGGACAAGAGCTTTGCTGTGAAAAAATTCACAGATCAAGCTGGTGAAGATGACAGCGCTTTCATTCCTCTAAATGTCCAACATTTGGAGCTATAGCCATTATAAAATTAAGAGTCGCTACGAAAAAAAAAACCTGATTTCGGCCCAAAGGACAGCGTCACCTTAATTCACAAATCACGGAGAACGATATTCGGTATTATTTGCATGTATATGACAGCGCACTGCGTATTTATAGCCAAAAGAAATCTGAAACCGCAAACTATCTTTATGGCATTACCATAATCCACATCCACATATTAGCCTACCATGAAAATACTGTTTTAAAAAATATAAGAACATAATTAAGTGCACACATTCCTGCCATTCATTTGCAAAAATGTTTTGCTGACTGTGCATTTTACCTTTGAAATCTAAGACAAGTGCAACTCTGATGTCACATCCATGTGTAGGCTATGTGTATCTTTCACACTTCTCGTTAGCCGCTTTTCCGCCGTGTGGTCAAACCGTTCTCTTTGCTTTACCGTTCCGAGCCGGCTCCACTGAGGGCTGCTAACGGAGCTCTTCAGTTGTTGCCTTAGTAACGCAATAGTTTACACACGAAATGCGCCGTAAATAGTGACCGCGTTATATGGAGGATTATCAGTTTCTTTTAATTATTAAATTGTGCTTTATAAATAAATCGAGACTTGAGACTTTTAATTGTATGATTAATTTGTGTTCACGTTGCTCAAATATCATGTTTAGCAAGCTACGGAGAAAACTCTCAGCCAGGCAACAGACAAGTGACCGATCCTGAGTGGCGACGTCACTCGCATTCTAGCAGTACTGTGGTATTGTTCGGCACGGTTGGTAAATTTTGGGTAATTTTAGTAAACTAACATTAGTACCTATTCACATTCTACACTGTAATTAATATGAGGATCGCCTAGAAATAGCGACCTCTCTTGGTTTGATTTAGTAGTAACATCATAAGCTGAACGCAATCTTTCCATTACTTACTTTTTAAATGTTTTAAAATTGATCAACCGAGTGGTTCAGCGGGCCGCATTTAAAGACATGGGGGCCGCCAGTTGCCCATCCCTGTAATAAATCGAGTTTAACAAGACAGACAGCAGCAGTATACAACATCTAATGCTATGAGAGGGCGAGGAAGGATAGTTAAAACAGCCTGTATCATTTATCACCTACATTACCATTACGCAGCCGTGTTACTTCACTGCCACAGCAGAAATATCTGAACCCAGCTCTTTGGATTCTCGTTTAGCACTTACCCGTGAAGTATTAATCAAATGCTTATTCCTCCTTTGTTCAGGAAATCACTCAGAAAACACCAACAGATCACTCGACACTCTATTCATCCTCACTTTCTTCAGATTTCTCAGATGCTCCAAATCTACTTGCAATTCTAAATTTGATCCATTTGTCTTTCTCCAATACAGTAGGCTACTATACTGTACTGTATATATTATAAACAGATCTGTTAATAAGCAGCCATTCAATATTCATTGCTAATTTACCCACACCCCTCCAGCCTAATCAGTCAGTTTTTCTTATTTTTAGCCCACAGAAGTTCCCAAATTTAATCTCCTGCCGATCCCCTTATCAACAATAATAATTCAATAATACAATAAAACATTGCTTTCCAAACAACCTATCTCACACAGACTTATCAATTACATTCAACCATCTAGCCACAGCAGTGATTTCTTTATTTATATTTAAATATTTATCACTTTCACTTGCTGCAGTGATTGCAGTGCTTTCTCCCCTTGTCAAAAATAATCTTTAGGTGTGTTTTTTTTTTTTTTTTTTGGTGTGTTTGTCTCTGTAGTCCAGAGGACAATTATGAGGATTATAATGCAGTTGTGTACGGAGAGTACGTGAGGGAAGCTCCGAGAGGCACTTGTGGCATACCTCAAGGGTTGTACATCTAACAACCAAGGTGACAAATACGAACTCCAGGTAAAGCGTTCACGGGTGCAGAGCATAGCCGATAAGATGGTGAACCATAATGTGTTTGTGGACCCAATGGCCTGTGATCGCTGGCTGAAAAAGGACCAAAACAAACATGTGAAACAGTTCAATGAGATCAGAGCTGCATTGAAGAAAATGATCCAGAACATCCTGAAGGACTTCAAAGAAGTGTCTAAAAAGATCAAAGGCTTTCGTGAGGGAAACAACTGTAACAGGTTAGACAGCTGACTCCTGGATTACATTCATGTACAAACAATACATATAACTGTTAAAGCACAAAAATCAATCAATAAATAAGCCATAAAAAGTGAATCATTGACAGACCCAAAAGACCTTCTGAGGAGTTCAGTAGAGCTCCTCTTAGTCCATTAAATCATGTAGTGGATGACCTTCAAAATGAAGCACATTTTCTCATGTAACTCTTGTTCTCTTTTCAACAGCTAGAGACATCAAGAGATCTGTCTTCTGACCCGGAGTAATCACTGGGAGGAGCTCTTCTTTCTGAAATCAATAAGCAATGCTTTGGTTTTACCCACATTCAGTTTTAAATCACATGAGCTAATAATAATAATTTAAACTCTCTTTGTAGGCCAGATCATTGCCTTGTTTAATTAAACCCAACAGGGCTCTATCATCTAAAAACTCAAGTATTTGACAAGAGACCGTACGAAGCCATGGGACTCTTTTTATAGTTAAATAAGAATAGTTGACCCAAAAATGAGAATCTGTTGATACTTTACTCACTCTCAGACCATTCAAGATTTACAAACCTCATTTCCACAGAAGAGGGACATTAGAGGAAATTACAATACACAAAAGAAAAGATTGTATGTTTGTAATGTATGATGTGTTTTATTTGTGTGTGTTGTGTGTTGAAGCCAAAGACAAATTTAAACTCACAGAACTGAGCCTTCAATTACAATATCCCAAATATCCCAACTTTTCTGGAAATGGGGTTTGCAGAATAAGTTTTGTTTGATGTATTGAAGCATTTCTTGTGATCTAAGGATTCTCAATAGCCTACTTAATTTATACCATTTATCATTTAATCATTTCATTGTTATTAATTTATGTAATTTTATGTTTTTATATCTTTATCATACTAATTTCCTTTCTATTGTTGTTTAATCTTATGATTGTGTGGTTTGAAGGGATGTTTGTCTTCATGAGAAAGAGAAAAGAGAATGTCTCCATTTCAGGGTTTTTAACATCACTGGACGATGATGTGAAGAAGTCATTTTTCATTGTTTTTCCCTTAATATAATAACACTTGTTGGATTTGTGATGGTCAGATGAAGTCTGAGCATTAAAACATACGCAACTAAGATTATTCAATAAAGTCTGCTCATTTATTCTCATCACTTTGTCTCCTGCTTCTATTCTTCTCTGGATTTCTCAGTCAAACTCTCAGGCTGATAGAAGACTTCAGCGTTCAGGGTCACATCCAATATATTTGATATATCTTACGTGAAGAACCATATGATTTAACATTTTGGCATGATCTAATAGGGGTAAATTGAGCCTAGGGAGAGGATAAGTTGAGCCACATGGGGGTAAATTGTGCAATTCATTATGCTGAAGTAAAATTGAACATTTTACTTGGCCATCTATATATATAATATATATATACATATACATACACACACACACTCACACACACCATGGCACCATAGTGGCATCATCATTTATGTAAGTGCATTGTATAAAAAAATAAACATTAATTTCTGAATAATATATTTACAAAGAGAAATAGACTCATTTGTCCAGTCAGCATTATTTATTCTGGATCAGAACATGAGCTGAAGGCACAATGTATTTTTCGTTAGCATGACAATTAATGCATATTTAAGGTCACACATTTGGAATGCATTCTGATCACTGATACAGAAACACAAAATAAAATCCTTTCCTGGCAGAACATGGGTCAGCTATGAAAACTGTTTAAAAAAAATCAAATAAACACTATATCAAGATTTGGCTGCAACGTGGTATCAGATATAATGCATTACAGTATATCTAAAACATGTCTTTCAACTTAATCAAGAACCACAGGCACAAATGATAGTTTTGACAGTCAGACCTGTCTGTAAATTCAAGACAGTTACTCTCCCATAATCACACATGATGTGCGGTGAAGGCGAAATACACATTATTTACTATGACTGAGGTACTTCTAACTTCTAAAAGTGTTGCATACTACAAGTTAAGACACTCTAGTTCTTCTGGTCTGGTGTGAAATACAAGCCACCAGAGTATTAAAATACATTTGAAAAATTAACATTCAGTTTTTACAATGTCTGTTACATGTCAGTCTGCAGTAAAGGCCCGTTCACACCAAGAATAATATATATCATATGATATATGAACTATAAAGATAATAAAGATATACTTTTAAAAATCGTTATAAATATAAAATAATAGCATAGAGTCCACAATAACGATAATGACTAGCAAACAGTGTAACATAAAATGACCTCAGGTATCAGCGCTAGTTTTGACAACACTGTCTTGCTTCCTTTGAAGTTGAAGTGAAAAAGGTGTTGTTTTATTCCACTATATTGACTTTGTCAGCTAAATTCACTGGTAGATTAGATTGATTACACAAGCTATTCACTCAAACATAGCATGATGAGGACATCTGCTGGTTAAAGTCGTGTAAATGCAACAAGAACAGCAAAAACATGTTGGACACACTTTGAAACCGCAGAGCAAGTGTTTAGAATAAACAGACCGTTATCGCTTGCTGGTGTGGACGCAAATATAGTTATCATTCTTGGTGTGAACGGGCCTTTTAACTCTAGAAATTGTGTCACCTTGATCTCAAAGATATTAAATATGCTGAATATTTCACCTCTGTTGTCAGTCTTTACAGATTTGTTTGTCTTGAGGTAGGAGAGCAAAGAAAATGTAAGCACACAGAATGTTATTTAAGGCATGTACTGATCTGTGATCAGTAGTTAAGAGGCTCTGGCCAGATCTGTTGACCTTTTTAATATCATTTACAACATTCAGCTAATGTTAAATAAGTAAACATTGTATTTGTATAAGAGTAACCTGGCTCTTTGGTGACGCTCGCTTGGGTGAAACAACACCGTTCAGTTTTTTAAATCATTTGTGTTTATGCAAAGCCTGTCGTGTGGTGTGGATTTCAGAGATTGTGGCGTACAGTTATAATAACAGGTCTGACATGATTATATGTCACTGTTAGTAAGGTATACTGTTACAGCAGGGTGTAATTATACACAAATTATGGAAATGACTTAATGTAAACAAGTAGAATTACAAAAACAAAAATAGATATACACAAGATGTATATTAATATAGGCACTTAAAATAATCACTTAACCTGGATCACTACCAAATATGAAAGTGCATGTTTCATAAGTACCACTGTAGGGTATAAAACACATTTGTATGTTATTATTTAAAGCTTTGGTTAATTTATGCATCTTAGAAAGTGACAACACTGCAAAAAATTATTTTCTTACTCAGTGCTTTTGTCTTGTTTTCCAGTACAAATATCTAAATATTCTTAAATTAAGATACTTTTACTTGAGAAGCAATGAAAAATGTATCACAATTAAGAGTTTTTGCTGAAAATGAGAAAAAATACCTGCCAATATGGTCAGAAAAATACACTAGTTTCCCACTTGAAATTAAGTTTATTGTTATGACCCCATTGGCAGATATTTTTTCTTGTTTTAAACATAAACCCACTTTATTTAGGATTTTGCTTCTCAAGTAAATGTATATTTAAGAATGTTTAAGTATTTTAGATATTTGTACTGGAAAACAAGACCAAAATATATATATATATATATATATATATATATATATATATATATATATATATATATTGTGACGGGGTGAAGTAGGACACGAGTCGAGGATGGAGGATAAGTTCCCCGAAGGGTGGTTTTTATTCAGGTAAAGGGTGGTTTGGTGCTCGGTGCTCAGCTTCCTTGTTTTGGGTGCGCTGGTGCAGTGTGGGTCCGTGCTCTCCTGTGGGCGTTGGGGCTGGCGGTCACACGCTGCTCTCTGTAGGCACAATGAAACAAAGGGTTAGCCGAGTCTTGCGGAGACATCTCTCAGGTAATACCTGAGCTCCAGGACTGCCCACTTGACGGCCAACGCTTCCCTTTCTACCGTGGCGTATCGTTGTTCCGCAGGGGTCAGCTTTCGGCTTATGAACATCACCGGGTGTTCCTCACCGTCATGGCCCTGCGATAGGACGGCCCCCAACCCGGTGTCTGAGGCGTCCGTCTGCAGCAGGAAGGGGCAGTTGAAGTCGGGGGCTCGGAGGACTGGTTCCGTCGTGAGGGCTGCCTTTATCCGGTGGAATGCCGTTTCCGTCTCGGGGGTCCACGGGACCTTCTCCGGCTGCCCCTTCCTGGTCAGGTCTGTCAGGGGAGAAGCTAAGGAGGAGAAGTTAGGGATAAAGCAGCGGTAATACCCCGCCAACCCCAAAAAGGCCCGTACCTGTGTCTTGGAGGTGGGCCGCGCCGCGGAGAGGATAGCTGCCACCTTCTTCTCTTGAGGTTTAATGAGGCCGCGACCCACCTGATACCCCAAGTACTTCGCCTCGGCGAGGGCCAGATGACACTTCCGGGGGTTGGCGGTCAGGTCAGCCCCGCGTAGTTCCGTTAGCACCCTCCGCAGCCGCTCCAGATGGTCCTCCCAGGTCTCCGAATGAATGATGACGTCGTCGAGATAGGCCGCCGCATATGCTTGATGCGGCCGGAGGAGGATGTCCATTAACCGTTGGAAGGTGGCCGGGGCCCCGTGTAGGCCGAAGGGAAGGACCCGGTACTGCCAGTGGCCACTTGGGGTAGAGAAGGCCGTCTTTGGTTTGGCCTGTTCCGTCAAGGGGACCTGCCAGTAGCCCTTGGTAAGGTCGAGAGTGGAGATGAACCGGGCCCTTCCCAAACGGTCCAACAACTCGTCCACGCGGGGCATTGGGTAACAGTCAAATTCTGAGACTTCGTTTAGGCGACGGAAGTCGTTACAGAAGCGGAGGGTGCCGTCGGGCTTTGGAACCATGACGATGGGGCTGGACCAGGGACTGCGCGATGGTTCAATTACCCCTAACCTCAGCATCTCCTGTACCTCATCCTCGATGGCGTGTCGCCGAGCCTCCGGGACACGGTAGGGCCGCTGCCGGACGATGGTCCCCGGTGGTGTGCGGACGTCATGCTCCAAGACGTGGGTCCGCCCAGGCTGGGGGGAGAACACATCCGAAAACTGACTGACCAGGTGTTGCAGCTCCGATTTCTGGGTGGCGGAGAGTTGGGGATCCATATCAACAACCACGGGAGTCGAGCTGGTGTAGGCCGAGAGCTGGGGCCCGGTCCCGAACCCAGCGCTTCATAAGGTTGACGTGGTAGAGCTGATCCTCCTTCCTTTTACCTGGTTGCCGCACACGGTACGTGACGGGACCGACCTTTTCTGTGACGGTGTAGGGACCTTGCCAGGTGGCCAAGAACTTGCAGGCGGCCGTGGGAACCAGCACCAGGACATGGTCTCCTCGCTGGAACTCCCGTGGTTGGGCCGCCCGGTTGTAATATCGTTGCTGCGCCTGTTGCGCCTTGACGAGGTGTTCCCGGACAATGGGCATAACTCGGTCGATTCGCTCCCTCATCTCGCGCACATGTTCGATGGTGGTCCGGTGTACCGCCGGTTGTTGTTCCCAGGCCTCTCGGGCAACGTCCAGCAGACCGCGGGGTTGTCGGCCGAAGAACAGCTCGAACGGAGTAAAGCCGGTGGAGGCCTGAGGGATCTCTCGAACCCCGAAGAGTACGTAGGGGAGCATTTGGTCCCAGTCCCGCTTATCTTCGGCTATCAACATCTGTTTGAGGGTCTGGTTAAAGCGTTCGACGAGCCCGTCGGTCTGGGGGTGGTGCACCGTGGTGCGGAGCTGTTGGACTTTCAGGAGTTTACAGACATCCGCCATCATCCGGGACATGAACGGGGTGCCCTGGTCAGTCAGGATCTGGGAGGGGATGCCAACCCGGCTGAAGAGGAGGAACAGCTCCTGGGATATCGCCTTCGTGGTGGCTTTACGGAGGGGAACGGCCTCAGGGTAACGGGTGGCATAATCCACGATGACGAGGATGTGTTCATGCCCCCGGGCAGACTTCGGCAGCGGCCCCCCCAAATCCATCCCAATCCGTTCGAAGGGCACCTCTATGATGGGCAGCGGTATCAGCGGGCTGGGGGGAGGCGTCCGAGGTGACGTCCGTTGGCACGTTGGGCAGGCCTGGCAGAATCGTCGAACTTCGGCCTCTAGGCCCGGCCAGTGGAACCGGTCGCGGAGACGCTGGATCGTGTTTTGGGCCCCCAGGTGGCCTGCCATCGGATGGGCATGGGCAATCTCGATCACTGCCTCCGTTTTGCTGCGCGGGACCACCAGCAGGGTTTTCTCCTCCCCCCTCCGCTGGGCGACACAGTAAAGCAGGCCATTGTCCACGATAAAATGTGGCGTTGGGTGGGGTGCTGGCTGAAGCTCCTTTCCTTCCGCAACCCTCACCTGCCCCCAACAGTGCTTAAGGCGATCGTCCTCGTGCTGCTCCTTGGAGAAACCCCCGGCTCCAGTCACCTGCTGGAACAAATCAAAATAGAGGTTATGAGGGGGACGGGGTGACTCACCGCCTCTGGGGCTGTCGAAGGCCAGCAGCACGGGACGTCGTCGGGCTTTCCTGCCGGGCTTCCGGGTTGGGCGGTTCCCGGCAAGGCTGGCAGGCTGAGTGACGGCGGCGAGTAGGCGGTCGAACCCTGGCCAGTCTCTTCCGAGAAGGACCGGCACTGGTAGATCCCTGACGAGCCCGACGTCTACTGGCCAGGCACCGATTGACGCAGCAATGGTAACCCACCGCGCCGGCACTTCCCTGGTGTCGCCGTGCACACAGGTAATGGGGAGCTTAGTCTTGGCTTCGGCCCGGGGGGGTAGGATCGATGTTTTGACCAGGCTGACCGCGCTGCCAGAGTCCAGAAGGGCGCTGTGTGCCCTCCGGCGCGCGCCGCTCCTGGACCACCCTTCGGGGAAATGGCGGCGCTCTCTCCCCTACATCCCGGTGTTGGGTGGCCTCCGCCAGCTCTATGGCCTCGACCAGTTCATCCACGTTGGCTGGGTTCCGCATACCGGCTGCCTGCCGTAGCGGACGGGGAAGGGCACGCAGGAGGCGGTCGACCACAACGCGCTCCGCTACCTGGTGTACGGTGGGACCCCCGGCCAGCAACCAGTGTTGGGCCAGTCGGGAGAGGCTAGCGGCTTGAACCCGGGCCGGCTGCCGCGGGTCAAAGGTCCACTCGTTGAATAGCTGGGCAGCGCTGATCGGAGACAGCCCCATTCGGCCCAGGATCTCCTTCCGTAAGACCTCATAGGAGGTACTTTGTTCCGGGGGAAGCGCGAAGTACGCACGCTGAGCCTCTCCCGTGAGCAGTGGGGCCACGATTCGTGCCCATTCCTCCTCGGGCCACGCCTCCCGCATGGCAACGGTCTCGAACATCTGGAGATACATCGTTACGTCATCATGTGCCGTCATCCTGGGTAATAGCTGTGTTGCCTGGACACGGGGGTCAGGTGGCGGAGTTCGCGGGGCTGTGGCGAGACGGAGCGCGGCCAGCTCACGGTCGGTTTCCCCCTGTCGGGAGGCCATGTGTTCCATAATTTGCTGCTGGCGGATGCTCACCTCGGTGAGGTGCTTCAACAGCTCTTCCATCGTTGGAGGAGGAGCGCCACCTGAGGAACCAGAGAAAATACGTGAGGCAAAGAGAGTGGAAAAAACAAAAAAAAAACAAAGCAAACGAGTTCAATAATAGAACGCCGTGTGAGGTGGGGTCGTCTATGTCCTCTTCACTGTAATGCCCGCATTCTCCACCAGTGTGACGGGGTGAAGTAGGACACGAGTCGAGGATGGAGGATAAGTTCCCCGAAGGGTGGTTTTTATTCAGGTAAAGGGTGGTTTGGTGCTCGGTGCTCAGCTTCCTTGTTTTGGGTGCGCTGGTGCAGTGTGGGTCCGTGCTCTCCTGTGGGCGTTGGGGCTGGCGGTCACACGCTGCTCTCTGTAGGCACAATGAAACAAAGGGTTAGCCGAGTCTTGCGGAGACATCTCTCACCTCTGTGTTTGCTTGCAGGGTTTAAATGAGCAGTGCTTGATGGGACGCAGGTGTGGCCACTCAGCCCGTGATGAGCAGGTGCAGGTGTGCCTGCTCAGTTTCCAGGGCGACGCTGATGAGAGCTCGGGACACGCGTCACAATATATATATATATATATATATATATATATATATATATATATATATTTTAATTTTCTAAGATGCATATTCTGTTTCTTAAGTTTTAGGGTGTTCAGATAAGGCCCTCAGCACTCATGAGTAAGAAAAAATAAAATGAGAAAGTAATAGTATACAATGTAATTATAAGTAATTAATAAGTATAATTTACAGCTCAGACTCCACCAGGAAGATACCGAGGGCGATCACAGCATCTCTCCTCCGCTCATCCAGCTGGAAAACACCACGGATGTCTACGGGACACATGCATTGTAGCTTCTGGACCTATAATATGAAAATATGCAAATGTACTTAAAAACCAATTGCAATTTTCATCATGCAGAAGCAGCGAGACTCAGTGAGCTATTTGTCTTTAATTTGTAGAAATATTTAATCACATCTTTCATGTCAAACTACAGAGTAAAATGTGACCAACAGAGAATACCCTATTTGAAGGGTAAGAACATTTAAATTACATTTTCTACAGTGTGATTAGATTACTGTATTAATTACTCTCTCTAAAAGGTATTACTTATTACTAATTACTTTCTAGATCCCATATCAACCTTGGCCTGTTGAGCAACCCTTATGAAAACTAAACATTTTACTGCAAAAACAAACAAAAACAAAAAGAAACATGGTTAATATAGTTAACCCATGGTAACCACAAATTAACCATGGTTTTGCCACATTATTCATACTTTAACCATGGTGGTTGTACAAATGGTAATCAATTTGACAAAATAAAAAAACATGACTACTACACTTTTACTATAATAAAACCATGGTTCATTTTCATAATACAAGGATAGACATGATACTCCCTCTTTATAATAATTCACAAAACAACTAATAATGTTATAAATCAGTCTATTTAGAAATGTGTAAAATGTTATAAAGCCTATTTAAAAATATGTATTAATTTAAATGAATTCATTACAATATCGTTTGAAATTAATGAAGATATGATTCGTCCAGTGTTTTTAAATGAATTTCTTGAATGAATGATTCTGATCATCAAATACATTTTAACAGTCACTGGTCACCGCCTACTGGCAGAACAGTGTAATAACATTAGTTTCAAAAGTCATTTATTGCTAAAATCAGTGTATATTCGGACTATAAATTGTTATTGCAATACTTGCATTATTATTTAATGTTTGCAACACAGAAGTAGCAATAGTGTGTTGTTGAAAACGCTTTGTGAAGCTGTTTAAAAGATATAGTTTATGACCACTGCTTTCAGCGGCAATGCAAAACCAGGTTTAAATATTCCAGTATGTTCGTAATTTCAAAGGTTTAATAGACATAACCGAATCGTTGTCATTTAGGAATAAGATCGTGTTATTTTGATTAATCATGCATACATAAGAGCTTAAGTATTTTTGTATGTCATGTTTTATACCCGACCTCAAAAGAAATTGACTATGGTGGTATATGTGATCTCCACATTTTAAGTATTAAGGGAATGATGATCTGACCTGATCTTGTTCGGTCTTAAATCAGAAGATATTTGTTGGTAATACTTTACAATAAGGTTTCATTAACATTATTTAACTGCATTAGTTAACATTAACTAATAATGAACTGCACTTCTACAGCATTTATTAATATTTGTTAATGTTAATTTCAGCATTTACTAATACATTATTAAAATCAAAAGTTGTATTTGTTAACATTAGTAAATGCACTGTGAAGTAAACAACCAGCTGTATTTTTAACCTTAACAAAGATTAATAATTACAGTAATGTATTGCACATTGTTAGTTTATGTTAGATAATACATTTAACTAATGTTAACAAATAAAAACCTTATTGTAAAATTTTACCTATTTTTTATATAAATTTCAACACAAAACGTATGACCACACCACAATAACTTTAAGAAACATTTTTTGTTTGTTTGTTTAGATAAATTGGGGTTTGACCTGTAATGTGATGCAGTTAGACTAGGTTACATTTGATAAATATTATGAAATATCCATTTTTGTAGAAAGAATTCCAGGCGCAGTTCACTCTCAGCCAATAAGATTCCACGTATCATTTACATGGATCAGTCGTCTCTTCTGATTGGTTGATAACTTTTGACAGCGTTTAATCCAAAAGCAAATTAATTTCTGCAAGAGCACGGAGAGATTTGTGAGCGCACATGTGCAGTTTCAGCGCGCAGGACACGTTTGAGCACGCAGGAAACAGTTTGAGCGTGCACACGCAATATCTGAGCTAGAGGAGAGGCAGTTCATGAGAGAGCCCTGTATATTTGAGAGCGCGTGTCCAGTTTTGCGCGAGAGCATAGGAAATCCGCGCGCGAGCGGACAGATTTGCGCGAGAGCAAAGGAAATCCGCGCGCGAGCGGACAGATTTGCGCTCGCGCATTACACTGATATGCTCTCGCGTCACAATAATGTGCTTTCGACATTTGACAGTAAAATAATGCCATAAACATGCTCCAGCCAATAACCGACAAGCAGCGTCAATACGCAAGCTACTTACATTTTAAATGCGTGTTCATGACTGTTTCAGGAAGCACGGAGGGGAGGGGGAGGAGGAGGAGGAGGAGGGAGGGTCTAGCTAGCCTCTGTTTTGTTTGACAACACTTCGAACGTCAACAGGAAGTTACTCCGCTTTTTGTATAAAGAATTCCAGGCGCAGTTCACTCTCAGCCAATAAGATTCCACGTAGCATTTTTATGGATCAGTCGTCTCTTCTGATTGGTTGATAACTTTTGACAATGATTAATCCAGAAGCAAATTAATTTCTGCAAGGACACAGTTTGAGCGCACGCGCAATATCTGAGCGAGAGGAGAGGCAGTTCATAAGAGAGCACTGTATATTTAAGAGCGCGCGTCCAGTTTTGCCCAAGAGCAAATGAAATCCGCGCGCGAACAGACAGATTTGCGCTCGCGCATTGATGTGCTCTCAGGTCAGAATAATGTGCTCTCGACATTAGACAGTAAAATAACGCCATACATCCCCCATTTATGCCTTTTTATGATGTACAAGGAAGAAAAAAAAGGACTTTTCTCTCCTTTTTTCAATATTAATTTACGTTAAATTACCTCTAGCTCATAGTTTTTTTTCTTTTTTCTTTACTGTTTTTGTGTTTGTTTATAATTCTGTTATTGTTGTTAATTTTTGAATTGTAACTTTTGCCTTTGTCAATAAAAAAAGTTCGATTTTACCTATAAATGTTTATATATAGTATTTTTCTATACTACTGTAATATTTATACGAGTTAGATTTGGCACATTATTATGGTCAAAACGACATTGTACTTCAACAAAAATACTTTACAGCTCCCTTTATCTGTCCATTCAAATGTTTCAAATTCAAAGACACAATAAACAATATGGTGCGATAAACCTAAATAAACTAACGTTAAACAAAGGCCGCAGCTTGCACAATCTTCTCCTCCTTGATTGTCATGTAAGATGACGCCGAAGTGCGTTCCAAAAAAATAATTTTTTTGACCCCTACACCCTTCATCCCTTCGAAGCTCTCACTCCGGAGGGTAAACCCTTTGAAGAGATTAGTGCATGAGCCCTTCCGAATGGAACGCAGGGTAAATTGGTTCGCGAATCAGTTTGAAGTGGCAGTGGATCTCCAGTCAATTAAAAGCAAACCTGTAAGTGCATCCTATTGCTTGCCAGCGATGAAGATCTTTATTAGTTGAACTGCGTATGCTGTCTGTGAACAATTCCACAGGTATCGATTTCATTTGATTTCAATTCATACAGACAATAGCATTTACCAAACAGATTATTACGACACGATAACAAAGTATGTAGCTTTTCTGTATCGTTTTTAAGGACATGTATCTTAATTTATACATTAAATAAGCTCTTATTGTTCAGAGATTATGAAATGAACACCCGTGGTTGCGCAGTGGCGGCGCCGGCGACCTGTTCGTCTTGAAAAGGAACGCCTTTGCGTTGACGCGTTTAACCAGTTTACACGCGCCTGCAGAAATATGCATTTGATTACATTTTGGAGAACAGACGGAAGAAGATCCGTCAATGTGCATTTGATCATTGTTTGTGTTCAGATGTTCAGCGGTTATGAGCGTGAGCACATGTAAAGAGTTTTCTCTTTCTTCTTTCAAATGTAGCTAAGTTGTTTTTATACAAAGTAAAGGACGTGTAGTGATATGCGGGTTACAGATGCCAGAAATTATGCTCGTCTCTGCTGTGTTTGTAGCAAAGATATCTAATTATGATAATAATTTAAATATCTATCTAAATAATAACGGTGCATCTAAACATGCTATTGTATTGTTTATATATATATATATATATATATATATATATATATATATATATATATATATATGTGTGTGTGTGTGTGTGTGTATGTATATATATTATTACATTCACTTTTACTTTGAGTAAATATTTCTATAAGTACATGTACTTTTACTTGAGTACAGTTTTTGGATACTCTACCCACCTCTCTGTGCGTGTGTGTGTGTGTGTGTGTGTGTGCTCTAAACTAAAGGCATTACCTACCTATTCTCCTAAATCACAATCTACAATGTCTGTTTTATCCATCCATGAAATAGTTATACAGTTTTGTTCTATGCACACATGAACTAAAGGATCAGTACCTGATAAATTACTGTGTGAATGTTTGCATGTCACCACTGTGTTTCCTGACAGGTCAGAATCTGATATGTGATGGCAATTTTGAGAGGAATCAGCTTCAAAACGCCGCCCAGAACGCACTAAACACTATTGGTTCTACTCGCACGCTGACTGCTTCTAATAAGCTAGCAGACCGGGGCCAGCATGTCTTCAACAACAACCTCCTTAAGTTCCACCGCAGTGTTTTGGAGGGCCTGCTGAATGAAGTGGGGGGCTCTGAGCAGCTGAATAACCTGATGGAGGACCTGAAGCCCCTCAGTGAAGATCAACAAAAAGCAATTAGCACAACAATGGTGGCCCACTTCAGGTCAGTGTGTGTGTGCTCAGGTGAGATGAGTGCTATAGTGTGTAGAAACTGTAAGTGTAGTAGGTCTGGACGATAAAGCGATAAAAATAATTATCATGATAAAAAATTAAGGTTTAATGTCACAGCTCTCACAGACCATATTTAGTACATTGCGCTGTCACAATCCATAGTGTGAACACTGTTATGTGTGCGGTGTAGTACAATTCAAATGTCATGAAAGACCATTTCTTGCACTGTTCTGTATCATATACGGTCTGGAGTAAGCATGTTTCAGTTTTTATGGACATAGCATTGACTGCATCTAATTTTCTGAATCGTAACCCCACTTCAGAACTTTAGCCATTGCCCTGTGTGTTGTGTCTGAAGGTACAGGGTTGTTAGAAATGTCTTTCTTGGTGTTATACTTTCTACAGAAAAATTAGGATTTATAGTGAAACCAGGCCTGATCCAAATGGATCCTTGGAAGGGTCAAGCCGTGACTGATTGGCTCGTTCTGTCATGTGTCAGGGACATCAGTGGTTTCTCAGTTTTGCTCATTTCCATAGGAACTTTAGTTCTGTGGACGCTCTGCTTTCTGCACTCACCAAGGGAGGAAGAGTAAAGTTCTTCTGGACCCATGAAGCTGAAGCTGCCTTTTCTGAGCTCAAGTGCCGATTCATATCTGTCCCTATCCTAACTTTCCCAGAACCTGACAAACCATTGTTGGTTAAGTTTCATAAGAATCTGGAATACATCCAACAGGCCAAATGATTTTAAAGTCCACCGCATCTGCGCTGAATCTCGCCGCATGATGCAATGCTACAAATCTTAGACTCGTGATTAGAATCTAAAACAGCTGTCTTCATAATGCTCTATGTACACCAGGGATGGGCAACTTCGATAGTGACGAGGGCCAACATTTTTTCTCCTTGATACCAGGGGGCCAGATTACTAATCCACACTCACACCTTTTACACCGTCCTACTCAATTTACTTTTTACTAAGGGAAATGCAAATGATTTGATCCATTTGTCTTTTTCCAATCTCCAAGTACTTTACAGTAGGCTACTATACTGTACTGTATATATTATAAACAGATCCGTTAATGAGCAGCCATTCAATATTCATTGCTAGTTTACACACACCCCTCCAGCCTAATCAGTCAGTTTTTCTTATTTTTAGTCCACAGAAGTTCGTAAATTTAATCTCCAGCCAATCCCCTCTTCATCAACAATAATAATAATTCAATAATACAATAAAACATTGCTTTCCAAACAACCTGTCTCACACAGACTTATCAATTACCCATTCAACCATCTAGCCACAGCAGTGATTTCTTTATTTATTTTTATTTAAATATATATCACTTCACTGCTGCAGTGATTGCAGTGCTTTCTCCCCTCGTCAAAAATAATCTTTAGATGTGTTTTTTTTTGTTTTTTTTGGTGTGTTTGTCTCTGTAGTCCGAAGGACGGTTATGTGGATTATAATGCAGCTGTGTATGGAGCGTATGTGGAGGAGCTCCGAAAGGCACTTGTGGCATACCTCAAGGGTTGTACATCTAACAACCAAGGTGACAAATACAAACTCCATGAAAAGCGTTCGCGGGTGCAGTTCATCGCCGATGAGATGGTGAACCGTAATGTGTTTGTGGACCCAATGGCCTGCGATCACTGGCTGAAGAAGGACCAAAACAAACATGTGAAACAGTTCAATGAGATCAGAGCTGCATTGAAGAAAATGATCCAGAACATCCTGAAGGACTTCAAAGAAGTGTCTAAAAAGATCAAAGGCTTTCGTGAGAGAAACAGCTGTAGCAGGTTAGACAGCTGACTCCTGGATTACATTCATGAACAAACAATAAATATAACTGTTAATGCACAAAAATCAATCAATAAATAAGCCATAAAAGTGAATCATTGACAGACCCAAAAGACCTTCTGATGAGTTCAGTAGAGCTCCTCTTAGTCCATAAAATCATGTAGTGGATGACCTTCAAAGTGAAACACATTTTCTCATGTAACTCTTGTTCTCTTTTCAACAGCTAGAGACATCAAGAGATCTGTCTTCTGACCCGAAATGATCACTGGGAGGAGCTCTTCTTTCTGAAATCAATAAGCAATGCTTTGGTTTTACCCACATTCACTTTTAAATCACATGAGCTAATAATAATAATAATAATAATAATAATTTAAACTCTCTTTAGGCCAGATCATTGCCTTGTTTAATTAAACTCAACAGGGCTCTATCATCTCAAAACTCAAGTATTTGACTAGAGACCGTACGATGCCATGGGACTCTTTTTATAGTTAAATAAGAATAGTTGACCCAAAAATGAGAATCTGTTAATACTTTACTCACTCGCAGACCATTCAAGATTTACAAACCCCATTTCCACAGAAGAGGGACATTAGGGAAATTACAGTACACAGAAGAAAAGATTGTTGATGTATGTTTGTAATGTATGATGTGTTTTCTTTGTGCGTTTTGTGTGCTGAAGCCAAAGACAAATTTAAACTCACAGAACTAAACTGTGATTTCTTAATTCTGCCACATCTTTATTTATAACTTTTTTCAAATTTAAAATGTGCTTATATTAACTAAATACCATTAAATTGTTCAATGGAAATGGGTTTTTTGTACTTTTGTCAGTTAAATAAAGGTTCAAAATGAACAAATCACAGATTCTTGTTTAAAGGCAAAAATATAAAGTAAAAATATAAATAAAGTTTTTGCCACTAGAGGTCGCATTTTCAAATCAATAACAAAGCTGAAGCTTGATGACACTATGAAGGAGAGTGGAATGACGGGAGAATGGGAGATGTCGTTTTCACCACAAAGAGAAGCAGAAACTGAGGATAGTTCAGATTTTACATCATTGATAGGTGACAATGACAAGGGATGAGCCATTATTTAAAATTGGAATTTCTCTGGATTTACAAATTGGGAACTTTCGGGATAAGTACACAACTGCATGAAATATATCACACTTTTTGGAGGTTTTTGGAGGTTTTATTACAAAATCTTACATATTGTGCCTTTATTTACAATGTCCCAAATATCCCAACTTTTCTGGAAATGGGGTTTGCAGAATAAGTTTTGTTTGAAGCATTGAAGCATTTCTTGTGAAGGATCTAAGGATTCTCAATAGCCTACTTGATTTATATCATTTAATCATTTCATGATTATTAATTTATGTAATGTTATGTTTTATATTTTACCATACTTATTTCCTTTCTATTGTTGTTTAATCTTATGATTGTGTGGTTTGAAGGGATGTTTGTCTTCATGAGAAAGAGAAAAGAGAATGTCTCCATTTCAAGGTTTTTAACATCACTGGACAATAATGTGAAGAAGTCATTTTTCATTGTTTTTCCCTTGGTATAATAACACTTGGATTTGTGCTGGTCAGATGAAGTCTGAGCATTAAAACATACACAACTAAGATTATTCAATAAAGTCTGCTCTTTTTATTATCATCACTTCGTCTCCTTCTGTTCTTCCCTGGATTTCTCAGTCAAACTCTCAGGCTGATAGAAGACTTCAGCGTTCAGGGTCACATCTAATATATTTGATATTTCTGACATGGAGATCCATCCGATTTAACATTTTGGCATGATCTAATAGGGGTAAATTGAGCCTAGGGAGAGGATAAGTTGAGTCACATGGGGGTAAATTGTGCAATTAATTATGCTGAAATAAAATTGAACATTTTACCTGGCCATCTATATATATAATATATATATACATATACATATACATACACACACACACACACACACACACACACACACACCATGGCACCATAGTGGCATCGTCATTTATGTAAGTGCATTATATAAAAAATAAACAATTTCTGCCTAATATATTTACAAAGAGAAATAGACTCATTTGTCCAGTCAGCATTATTTATTCTGGATCAGAACATGAGCTGAAGGCACAATGTATTTTTTGTTAGCATGACAATTAATGCATATTTAAGGTCACACATTTGGAATGCATTCTGATCACTGATACAGAAACACAAAATAAAATCCTTTCCTGGCAGAACATGGGTCAGCTATGAAAACTGTTTATAAAGTCAAATAAACACTATATCAAGATTTGGCTGCAACATATCTTAGATATATGAATTACAGTATATCTAAAACATGTCTTTCAACTTAATCAAGAACCACAGGCACAAATGATAGTTTTGACAGTCAGACCGATCTGTAAATTCAAGACAGTTACTCTCCCATAATCACACATGATGTGCGGTGAAGGCAAAATACACATTATTTACTATGACTGAGGTACTTCTAACCTCTAAAAGTGTTGCAAACTACAAGTTAAGACACTCTAGTTCTCTGGTCTGGTGTGAAATACAAGCCGCCAGAGTATTAAAATACATTTGAAAAATTAACATTCAGTTTTTACAATGTCTGTTACATGTCAGTCTGCAGTAAAGGCCCGTTCACACCAAGAATGATATATGATATATGAACTATAAAGATAATAAAGATATAGTTTTAAAAATTGTTCTGAATATAAAATAATAGCATAGAGTCCACAATAACGATAATGACTAGCAAACAGTGTAACATAAAATGACCTCAGGTATCAGCGCTAGTTTTGACAACACTGTCTTGCTTTCTTTGAAGTTGAAGTGAAAAAGGTGTTGTCTTTATTCCACTATATTGACTTTGTCAGCTAATTCACTGTTAGATTAGATTGATTACACTAGCTATTCACTCAAACATAGCATACTGAGGACATCTGCTGGTTAAAGTCGTGTAAATGCAACAAGAACAGCAAAAACATGTTGTACACGCTTTGAAACCGCAGCGCTTGAGTTTAGAATAAACAGACCGTTATCGTTCGTTGCTGTGGACGCAAATATAGTTATCGTTCTTGGAGCGAACGGGCCTTTTAACTCTAGAAATTGTGTCACCTTGATCTCAAAGATATTAAATATGCTGAATATTTCACCTCTGTTGTCAGTCTTTACAGATTTGTTTGTCTTGAGGTAGGAGAGCAAAGAAAATGTAAGCACACAGAATGTTATTTAAGGCATGTACTGATCTGTGATCAGTAGTTAAGAGGCTCTGGCCAGATCTGTTGACCTTTTTAATATCATTTACAACATTCAGCTAATGTTAAATAAGTAAACATTGTATTTGTACAAGAGTAACCTGGCTCTTTGGTGACGCTTGCTTGGGTGAAACAACACCGTTCAGTTTTTTAAATCATTTGTGTTTATGCAAAGCCTGTCGTGTGGTGTGGATTTCAGAGATTGAGGCGTACAGTTATAATAACAGGTCTGACATGATTATATGTCACTGTTAGTAAGGTATGCTGTTACAGCAGGGTGTAATTATATGCAAATTATGGAAATGACTTAATGTAAACAAGTAGAATTAAAAAAACAAAAATAGCTCATAAGATGTATATTAATATAGGCACTTAAAATAATCACTAAACCTGGATTACTACCAAATATGAAAGTGCATGTTTCATATGTACCACTGTATAAAACACATTTGTATGTTATTATTTAAAGCTTTGGTTAATTTATGCATCTTAGAAAGTGACAACACTGCAAAAAAATGATTTTCTTACTTAGTGCTTTTGTCTTGTTTTCCAGTACAAATATCTTAACGTTCTTAAATTAAGATACTTTTACATGAGAAGCAAAATGACTTAAGATATTGTCTTGTCTTGTTTAATGAAAAATGTATCACAATTAAGAGTTTTTGCTGAAAACAAGAACAAATACCTGCCAATATGGTCAGAAAAATAAACTAGTTTCCCACTTGAATTAAATTTATTTTTCGGACCCAGTTGGCAGATATGTTTTCTTGTTTTAAACATAAACCCACTTTATTTTTCTCATGAAACAAGACTTAATATCTTAGAGGATTTGGCTTCTCAAGTAAATGTTTTTTTTAAGAATGTTTACATATTTTAAATATTCAAAAAAAAAAAAACTAAGTAAGATTTATATATATATATATATATATATATATATATATATATATATATACATATATATATACACATATATATTTACATTTTCTAAGATGCATATTCTGTTTCTTAAGTTTTAGGGTGTTCAGATAAGGCCCTCAGCATTTAGTATGTGATTATGTGTAAGGAAAAATTAAATGAGAAAATATACAATGTAATTATAAGTAATTAATAAGTATAATTTACAGCTCAGACTCCACCAGGAAGATACCGAGGGCGATCACAGCATCTCTCCTCCGCTCATCCAGCTGGAAAACACCACGGATGTCCACGGGACACATGCATTATAGCTTCTGGACCTATAATATGCAAATATGCAAATGTACTTAAAAAATTGCAACCTTCATCATGCAGAAGCAGCGAGACTCAGTGAGCCATTTGTCTTTAATTTGTAGAAATATTTAATCACATCTTTCATTTGTCAAACTACAGAGTAAAATGTGTCTCCACCAGGGTTATGTCACATGTGCACTCTGTTTTGGACTTGGTTTGGACTTGTTGTTGTTCTATTTCCCGCCACCAGTTTGTCACCATAGCAACTGATCACATAATCATCACACCCAGCTGTTCCTTATCACCCTGCTTGTTATCCCTTGTATATAAGCCCTGTGTTTCCAGTCCTGTGTTGTCCGGTATTGGTCATGTATTGTTTGGTGTATGTTCCTGTATTCTCCTGTGGATATTCTAGTAAAAGACTTGTTTAGATATATTTCTCCTCGTCGTGTGCTTTATACACCAGCATCCGTAACAGAATACCGGACCAAAACAGTCAAACAGATTGCGGCGTGTTAAGTGTTTGTTGTTTTCCGTCTTAGTGTTTTTTCGTGTTTCTCTTTACATCCCCGTCACTATGTACACACCTGCATTTCTGTTAATCTGCCTTGAGCAGAAGGACCGCTCCCTCGAGGAACATCTGAATGACTTTCTGTTCCTAGCACCATCGACAATTCCTGGACAGCAGCCTTTGCAACTTTCTGTTTGCCGGCCTGAACACCACCACCAAAGCGCTGCTGTCTGGGGAAGGACCTCGAGGGAGCTTCCCTGAATACGTGGAGTGGGTACTGGCGTCCTGTGGATCGTCAATGACCGTGGGTTTCTACGACAACGACGCCAGTCCCACTCCCACTCCAGCGCCCAGCCAGGAACCATCAGACGGCATGGAAGGACAGCACAACTCCACCGAAGACAGAGAGCCCACCTCCACCGCGATGCAGGAGCCAGCGACCAGCGGAACGACTGAGCATAACATCGCCACGGAGACGGAGCCCAGCGTGTCTGACCAGGTGTGTGAGTCTGCTGTTACCATCGCCGAGGGAGACAGTGTGGATGACGAGGGGTTGGATGGGAGCCCCGCCCACACTCCCGCCACTGAGAGTGAGTTCCAGGCAAGCGCTATAGAGTATGACTTTGGAGAAGATTCCTTATCTGAGTTAGTACCTCCTGAAACTGTCATTTTCATTTTGGATGAAATGGTCCCACCCAGCCTCCCTCTCCCACCTCCTCTCCAAAACCCCGTTAATGACTTTGTTTGTCCTAGTCCCTCTGCTTTTCTGCCTGTTCTCCAGCCCACAACCTTGCCTGCTACCCAGCCTTCACTGTCTCACATCATGCCCTCAGCTCTACTCCAGCCTCCTCTCAGTGGCGTGGCTACACCTGGGGCCTGCTGTGAGCCAGCCTCAGGCGATGAGGATCCTGTGGCTCCGCCTCCAGCCTCAGATCACGTCGTTCCACCTCGACTCATCGTCCTGACTCCTCCGCCTCTGCTCCTGCCACCCTCGTCTACAGCAGTGACCATCGAGCGTTCGGCTCCACTGGACTCCCTCGGTCCTGCGACTCCGCCTGGGTCAGTCATCGCCTTCACTTCGCCACGGACTTACGGGTCATTCGAGTTTCTCCGACCCTCCACCCCTACGGCTCCGTTGGGCTCCGCCTTCCCTCAGACTCCGCCTCGGCCCTCAGTAGTTCCAGCTCCACCTCAGCCCTCCGGTACACTGCTGCTGCCTCGTCGCGGACTCCGAGGTCATCGGCATCACTCCGCTCCTTCGGCTCTCTGTCTTCGCCTAAAGGTCCCTCTTCATCGGCGGCGCTGCTTCCACGTCTCCCCAAGGTGGTTTGGAACGCCTCACCACCTCGGCTCCTCCCTCCAGCAACGCCGCCTTGGGTCGCCGTCCTGGCTGTGGCCTGGAGCATCTTCCAGACTCCTCTGCTCAAGGCCAGTCACTGGATTTCACCACCATCTGCACCTCCCTGGATTGTTGCACCACCCTGGACTCCTGCTCTTCACCTCCTCCCGGATAGCCGTCCGCCTCCCGAACCGCCTCCTACATTATCTGCTCCATCTCTTCTTCTTCCTCTCTCCACGGCGCGAGGACGCGCCTTTCCGGGAGGGGGCGATATGTCACATGTGCACTCTGTTTTGGACTTGGTTTGGACTTGTTGTTGTTCTATTTCCCGCCACCAGTTTGTCACCATAGCAACTGATCACATAATCATCACACCCAGCTGTTCCTTATCACCCTGCTTGTTATCCCTTGTATATAAGCCCTGTGTTTCCAGTCCTGTGTTGTCCGGTATTGTTTGGTGTATGTTCCTGTATTCTCCTGTGGATATTCTAGTAAAAGACTTGTTTAGATATATTTCTCCTCGTCATGTGCTTTATACACCAGCATCCGTAACAGGTTATTATAGTTAACTAAAACTAAACTTTTGTGTTAATTTAAATAACGCTAAAATGAAACAATATATGAGATGAAAAACTTCAACTAAATGAAAACTAACTGAAATAAGTTGAAGTACTGAAATTAACTGGAAATAAAAAATATTTAACATTTTAAAAAAAAAAAAAAAATTTAAAATAACATTATAAAATAAAGGCTTTTTAATAAACTATAAATAATACTGAAATTTTGACTGCGCAGTAATTCAATAGGTGCACACACATCACGAAAACTTAATGATGCAGTATATTATCACAGAAGTTCACCAAAATGTAAGGAAGTTTATATTTCCCTGTAAAACAGACTATTAAGTCACGCGTCGGAGCGGGTCGATGAGCAGCCAGAGAGCGGGCGAGAGACAGCACAGTATTGAAGTAAAAACCTCGCAACGTTCCTTTCGACGACATTATTCATTTAATATTAAAACAACAAATATGTACATCTTAAAATGAAATGCTCGTCTGGTGACAGCTGATGAGAGCTGCGGCTACGGAAAGCCCGAGCGCACATTTGGCAAGGTCATTATTATCATCTCCACGTAAACATCAAAAATATGAATCTGTGAAAATGGCGATGTTATTCACATGTGTATTATGTGTTCAGTCTTTAGGCGCGTAGTGTTTCTTTACAAAGTGACATCGCCAACTACTGGCCTGGCAGCAGAATACAGCAATGTTAGTCATTTTTGTGGATCATTTTGACAAAGTTGTCATTTGTATGTGAAAAGTACAAAGGAAAAATGTTTCTGTTTTTAGAACATTGTTGTCATGTAAACTTACCATCAGTGTCGAACAAAGTTAAGCTTTTAAAAAGAAAAAAACTTAATATGTATATGCTCAGTAGTTTGTGTCATGAGATATGATTACAGCCATTTATTTGCCAGAGGCCTATCGTTAGGATATGTTCTGAGTAAATGAGCCAACAGCAATTATGTTTGTTTGGTTATAATTGTATAGGCTACTTTTAAAATAGTGTCACTTTGATAACTTGTATAAATCTATCTGTGGTGGCACAAGTTTTTCGTTGTTTAAGTTTCATGCTGTCATTTCCTTTAAACAGCCATGTGGTTAAGCATCTATAACAAGAGCACAGGCGTGTGCTGTACAGAAGTTGGTTTTATGGTCAAATTAGACAGTAAAATAACCTCATATCCTGAACGCCTATGGGCTGTCATGTGTTCCATGTTTAAATTGTGTAGAATTGCATTGTAAAGGGGCTTCTGGAGGTAAATTACAGAAATGTTTATTCAACTATCTACAGTCTTCTGTAATTCACCTCCAGATCTTGTGAAGCCCTTTTACAATTCGTTGGGAGAAACAAATAAGAGACACAGAGACAAGGGGAAAGTTTTGCTGCTTTAGGAAAGGAAGAATTGTCTAAACTTGTTAAATCATCAAAATCAACAACATGTATGTTAGACCGACTAAGCTATTAAGAGAGATGCTTCCAGAGGTCATAGATCCTCTTCTTAATATTGTCAATTCATCTTTGTCACTAGGATACATACCAAAAACTTTTAAGCTGCCTATTACTAAACCTCTTATTAAAAAAACACAACTTGATCCTAGAGAATTAGTCACTTACAGGATGATCTCCAATCTCACTTTTCTGTCAAAAATACTAGAAAAGGCAGTTTCATCACAACTATGTTCCTTTTTAGAAAGAAATGGTACTGTTGCTTTTCACTCTGTTCATGCTACCCTTGGGAAATATCATTAGGAAGCATTGCGTTAGTTTTCACTGTTACGCTGATGATACTCAGCTCTATATTTCTTCATGCCCTGATGAAACTTACCAATTCACGAAATAAACTACAGCTCGTACAAAATGCAGCTAGAGTTCTTACTAGAACTAGGAAGTATGACCATATTAGCCCAGTTCTGTCAACACTGCATTGGCTTCCTGTTAAACATCATTTAGATTTTAAAATCTTGCTAATTACTTACAAAGCACTCAATGGTTTAGCATCTTTTTAACCTGGCATACACATAACACATTATAAATTTATAAATTGCATAAATTAGGTCAGATCAATAAGTATGAGCTGAAGAAAGTGCCTCCATCCATCATAAACACACTCCACACGGCTCCAGGATGGTTGATAAAGGCCTTCTGAAATGAAGCGATGCAAAATATATCCATATTTAACAAGTTATGAAGTAAAATATATAGCTTCCGCCAGACCGCCTTCTATATTCAAGATCCGAAGAAAGTGTAAACTGGCGTCACGTCAGTTACACTTTTTCCGTAAAATGAATAGGGAAGGTGTAGGACGTAGTGTAAGCTTTGTGAACTGCAAGAGTTTTACACTTTCTTTCTTTGCTTTCTTTCGCAGCAGGCTGAAGACTCAGCGCAGATAAAGATGGCTTTGGTCAACGTGAGGTCTGTGGTAAATAAGACTTTTATTCTCAGAGACTTCTTTACTTCTCGAACTTTGGACTTTCTACAGTATATATCACTGAAACGTGGCTTTCGAATGGAGATTTAACTCCTTTTTCGGAGTTGTTACCACCCAGTTGTAAATATTTTAATTCCCCCCGTTCTGTGAAGAGGGGTGGTGGTTTGGTTACAATTTTTAAGGACTGCTTTCAATGTTGGACTATACAAAGAACCACATAAAACAGCTTTGAACTGTAATTGCTTGTGCTGGACTCTGACACTCCGCTAGCTGTTGCTGTGGTCTATAGGCCTCCAAAGCCACAAAAAGATTTTCTTACGGATTTTCCATATTTTTGGGGGGGCATTATCCCGAATTTTGAAAGATTTTTAATTGTTGGGGATTTTAATATCCACATATGCTGCCCCCAAAATTCACTTGCTAAAGACTTCACCAACCTAGCAGAAGCTTTTGACTTGGTGCAGCTGGTTACAGGACCTACACAGGGACACACCCTCGATCTTGTATTGTCCTATGGAATCTCGTTGGGTGACAATGAGATATGTGATCATAGGTTTTCCGACCATAATCCTATTATCTTTAATATGCCACTTGCATTGAATACTATGAAACCCCATACAATGGCCCACATGGTGAGGAGGATCACAGCTGCTACCTCTGCTACTTTTTCTTCAGTGTTTGAGGAGCTTTCCCAATCTCCTGATCTTTCTTCACCAGAACTCAGCCCGGACGAACTGCTCTACAATTTTAATTCTGTTTGCAGTAAAATTTTAGATGATGTCGCTCCACTGAGGACAAAACACCAAAAGTCACTCCCTGAGCCATGGATGAACAACACCACTTGGACACTGAGACAGGCCTGTAGGAGGGCTGAGAGGAAATGGAAAAAGAACAAATGTCAGATCTCTTATCAGATGTTTAAGGACTCTCTTTTTAAGTATCAGAATGCGATGAGAGTGGCAAAATCAGACTATTTTTCTACTCTTACAAGAATCATAATAATCCAAGAATACTTTTTAATATTATTAATGCTGCACTAAACCCTGTTGTATGTACCTACCCGACAGAGTCAGTGGCTATGTGTGAGTGGTTCTGCCAGTTTTTTTATAGATAACATTTCTGGAATTAGACATAACATCAAACCGGCTGTTGGTGATCCTGCAGGTCAGTTAAAATATATAGGTGTGCTAGGTGTATAGGGGTCTGACAATCTTAAATTTTATAAACAAATGTCTTGAGTTAGGAGTCATTCCTGAGTATCTGAAACATGCCTCGGTTTAACCCAGATTTAAGAGGCCTAATTTAGATTCCTCTGATTTATCAAATTTCAGACCTATTTCTAATCTTCCATTTTTAACAAAAATTTTAGATAAAGTAGTTTTGTGTCAGCTCCAAAGTTTCCTGGCAGAGTGCAATATTTTTGATATATTTCAATCAGGTGCTCAATGCTCAATGACATCTTTCTAGCCACTGACTCTGGAGATTCGGAAGCATTGGTACTCTTAGACTTAAGTGCTGGTTTTGACACAATAGACCATAATGTTCTGCTGTCCCATTTAGAACAGATAGTGGGCATCATAGGTTCAGTCTTACATTGGCTTCAGTCTTACCTGACAAACAGGAGTTTTTCTCTCAATATTGGTAAATTTCGATCATCTTCTGTACCATTGACCTTTGGGATTTCTCAGGGCTCCACATTAGCACAAATAGCTATGTTATTTTCTCTATACATGCACCCTCTTGGTACTATCTTTGAAAAGTATGGCCTAAATTATCATTGTTATGCAGAAGACACACAAATATATTTGCCTTTTAAACATAAGAATGGTGTAGAACATGTGACCACTTTTGGATGTCAAAGCATGGATGTCTCTGAATTTTTTAAGTTTGAATCAGAGTAAAACTGAGGTTATAGTGTTTACCCCCTCTGATCTACATGGTACAGGAGATGTAAATCTTGGTGTTCTGGAACCTTTTGTTAAGCCATGTGTGAAAAACCTGGGCGTGGTGTTGGATAGTGCCCTAAAGCTTGATAGACAGGTCAACCAAGTTGTGAAGTCCAGCTTTTATCAGCTGCGAACTCTAGTAAAGATGAAGTCCTTTCTTTCATTTACAAATTTTGAAAGAGTAATACATGGTTTGATCACCACAAGGCTTGATTATTGCAATTCTCTTTATTTGGGGATTAATCAGTCTTCCATAAATCGCCTTCAGATGGTTCAGAATGCTGCTGCCAGAGCCCTGACAGGAGTTAGCAAACGGGAGCATATATCTACTGTCCTCCAGTCACTCCATTGGCTAGCTGTGCACTATAGGATACATTTTAAAGTACTGTTATTAGTTTTTAAGTCGTTAAATGGGTTAGCACCATCTTACCTTTCTGATCTGTTGACAATCCATCAACCTACAAGAGCTCTTAGGTCTGCCAACTTGAGGCTCTTAGTGGCTCCTAGATCTAGGCTCAAGACTAGGGGAGATCGAGTCTTTTCCATTGCGGCACCAAGACTCTGGAACAGTTTGTCCACTGATAATAGAACTGCCCCTACTCTGTCCATTTTTAAATCTAAGTTAAAAAAAAATTTAATCGATCTATCTTATACTATATGACGGGTGATGATGTTGTCCTGGTTTGATGTTGTGTTGTTATTTATCTGTGATTTTGTTGTTTTTACTTTGTACAGCACATTGGTCAACGGTAGTTGTGCTTAATTGTGCTTTATTCACATAAAACATTCAATTTATAAATAAATTGAATGTTTTATAAACTGAATTGAATTGAATTGAATGATGGATGGATATGGATAGAGACACTTTCTTCATCTCACTCACTGATCCCATTCACTGCCATTATAAAGCTTGGATGCGTCAGGATATTTATTAATATTTCCCAGATTATATTCATCAGAAAGAAGAAAGTCATATACACCTAGGACGGTTTGAGGGTGAGTAAAGCTTGGTCTAATTTAATTTCAAAGTGAACTAATCTTTTAAGTGTCTTGCTCAGTGCCAAAATAGTGGCAATTCCTGTCAAACTCACAGCTTTCTGGTTCCATTTGGAAGTCCAGATCCCCAAACATGTTGCTATTGATTTGTCTAACTTGATCTGTAGTCATGGACTGTGGGCCACTTTGCTTCCTAACAACAGCAATGCTTTGCCTTTTATTTGTTTGTCTCACAGGAGCAACCTTGCAGAAATTGTCCTCAAGTGCATGGTGCCCGCCAGCAATGCCAAACTTACTTAAATTAGGGGGAAGAAAACACAAAAACATCCAAAACCTTAATGCTCTTTGATGATTGACAGCCGTGACCCGTGTGTTCGAGGTATTTTGTTGTTGTTGTTGTTTTTGTGTGTGTGTGTGTGTGTGTGTGTGTGTGTGTGTGTGTGTGTGTGTGTGTGTGTGTGTGTGGAAACATAAAGCTTGAAGAACGAGCACACAATTTCCCTATTAAAAACATATAAAATCTGTAAGCTATAAAATTCATATGAACAAATGATTGAAAAAAATATAAATAAATCCTTTATGGCTCGCATATGATTCAATCAAGAATTTTAAATGATTTGTATAAGAAATAATATATTGTATAAGAATGATATTCATACACATTTTCTACTAAAACCACACACCATTGCATACTGTTGTCATGTAAAACTCATATAAGACTTTTACAGTATTCATATATGAGCTAAAAATCCCATATAAGTTGTATTTTTTTTTTTTTAGTATGAAAGTGGCCATAATGGGTCTGATTTTGTATATGACATGTATTGGACTTATATGAAACACATAAGATAATTCTGGCTGATTTGAGTAAGGAAGATATATGGTTGCTGTATATGAAACATACAGGTTTTTTTCATATGGAAACTCAGAGAATCTTTTGGTGGTACAAACTACAAATCAACAACTATGCAGAAAAAAATAGTGCACAGCAATGAAGGAGTCTCTAAAATATCTAAAATAGACACATCCACTCCCATCTGCACACTAGTGTGATTATAACACAGCAAGTTTTTTTGCAAATATGTGAAATAGACAAGAATTCAGCCACAACGCATAAACAGGAAGTAAGAGGCTCACGCATGCACGCACACACACACACACACACACACACACACAAATGAACAGGGGCCCGTTTCAGAAAGGAGGTTAAGTGAGAACTCTGAGTATGCTTTCCTGAAATGAGGGTGACTTCGGGTTTTCCGGTGTTACAAAATATTATTATTAATTATTTTCTGCGTTTATACATTTTTGCATTTTTAAACTTTTTTTATTTTTGTATTTATATATATTAATTTTACATTTATTTTTAGATTTATTTATGTATGTATGCATTCATTTATTTTTAGATTCATTTATTTCGACATGTATTTATTTTTAGATTTATTTATTTATTGATTAATTTATTTTTACTTTTCCGTGTGTAACATGGAAATGAGGAAGATGGTCCTTCTGTAGCTTCAGTGTATCATTGGTTAAGAGCTCACGCATAGAACTGTTAGGCCAGCTAACCGATAGAGATCAGGGGCCGGATTCACGAAATGTTCTTGAGAATAAAATTCTTCTTAACTGCCAATTTCTTCTTATTTTCTAACTTAAGAAAAAAGATAAGAATATTTTGTATATTTTGTAAACATTTTTTTAAAATGTTATCTTTTTTTCTTAAGATTGTTCTTAAGACAAAACTTAAGGAAATTTCAAATTCTTGAAAAGAATGTTTATAAAAATCATCTTAAATAACTTCTTAAAGTTAAGATAACTGAATACTATTCGTAAATCCCCAAAAGGTAAGATTTTTAATGAAATGTATGCTTTTTTTCAAATATTAAACCTTGCAAAATTATAAAACTTATATTTACGGAAGAGGATTAAGGCCAAGCAATAATAAAAAAATAAAACCATCTCGAGATTAAAACTACTTAAAAATTTTACTTAGCCTATATAAACTACATACTATATAAACTAGCATACTTGGCTAATTAGATGTCTGTGATCCCGACGGAAGTGTTGTGGGTTGTCAAAGGCCTCTTAGAGATCGAGCAGATCTCCTCACCCTTCCTGATCATGCTCTGCTTAGACTTTATAGGCTACCAAACTCAGTAATGTATCTGGCACATATTCTGTGACTGTGAGATTAGACTGGGTAAACCAAGCCTGATCTGCCAGCGATTTGATTTCGCCCGGCAACTCAGTCTGGAAACCCGTACATTCATTTCTACTGCTTCTGTTACACTTTTGCGGGAACCAATCACAGACTGGCTTATCCACCTTGCTCGCTATTGGCGGGTATAACACGATGACGAAGCGACGGCAAGCAGTTTTTTGTTTACATTGAACATGGCGGCCACCGAAGCGCAGCAACCAGTTGATGCCGCTGTCGATGCTGTTTTAAAAGATTTCAAAGGCAAGTTTTCTTTGAAAACGGAACAGAGACTTGCCCTGGAACAATTCATAAAAAAGAAGGATGTGTCTGCCTTACTACCGACCGGCTTTGGTAAAAGCCTAATTTACCAGCTAGCCCGCTGCAAAGTACGTCACCCGGATCGTTGATCTGATTGGTTGAAGGACTATCCAATTGCGTGAATAATGCTCGTTGATCACGCCTCTTGTGCAGTAGAAAATACATAGCAGACTTCCCAGACCAATGTTCAATTTTAAATTGGGCTTGGTCTGGTGATAGCCAAACAAACTAGTTCATTTATAGCATCAAATAAACATGAATGAGCATGAGAAGGAATGTTGTTTCAAACGCGTCATAAATATATTTATTGAAAGATACTGTCATACATATTTCTTGAATTACTACAGTTTACATTTCTTTTCTAGTGTTTCTCTCTTTATGGTCAGCCTCTCTCTCTCTCCACCTGAAGCAACTCCTCCTGAACTTTTCAGAGTGCAGCAACTTCTTTCAACAGCTGGGTCTGGATGTCAATCATCTCCTCTGTGCGGAACCTCTTTGGTTTGGGAGTTTGGCACAGGGGAGGGTTGCCGTCTAACAGGATCTGTGATAAATTCATCTCAAGCTCCAGGAGAGCCTTAAACAAAATAAATGCAACTTTCATGACACATGTGTACAAGGATACATAATAATTATAAAATTCATAAGAGATTTATTTATTACTTTCTCCAACTTATCTCTCCTCAGCAAGGTCCAATGTGGAAGGTGAAACAACCGGCAAAAGCTCCAAAGTCACGTTCACTGCACAGTAAATCAAACAGTAACGTTAGCGCTTGCTGACTTGATAGCCTATTTAAACAATGTTAAAGTTTTTTTCTTCTGTCGCCGATTATAATAGTAAATAAAGAGGCCTCTTGATGTTTTAACAGACATTTAAATGAGCATATGTAACTAGCAATGTAATATTGACTGAATTCATATAAGATATATGTTATATGTAGAGATATAATAACATTATTGTTGTAATATGAGGAATTAAGTGGAAACATAAAGCTTGAAGCTTGAAGAACAAGCGCACAATTTCCCTATTAAAAACATATAAAATGCGTATAAAATTCATATGAACAAATGATTCAAAATTTAAATAAATCCTATCTGACTCGCATATGATTCAATCAAGAATTTTAAATGATTTATATAGGAAATAACTGATATTCATACACATTTTCTACTAAAACCACACACCATTGCATACTGTTGTCATATAAAACTCATACAAGACTTTTACAGTATTCATATATGGCCTAAAAATCCCATATAAGTTGTATGTGTGATTTTTTTTAGTATGAAAGTGGCCATAATCGGTCTGATTTTGTATATGACATGTATTGGACTTATATGAAACACATAAGATAATTCTGGCTGATTTGAGTAAGGAAGATATATGGTTGCTGTATATGAAACATACAGGTTTTTTTCATATATGACCCGTTTCCTGTTCTTCGCCTCTGAGAGCAAAACAGGAAACAGATCTCGCAAATTACAACCTAACATTCACATACTATATAAAGATTGAGAGTTTGAGAGTGCCAAAACAAAGGAAAACAGAGGTATAACAGGGCAAAAAGGGCGTGGAGTTGATTTGGAGGCCTCAGACCAGTGACGTTGATTGTTTTCAGCCCAAGCACACAAGACAAGAACCTTCAGAGCAGAGGTCAAGACAGGAAAATTCTAGAGCTACCAAAGTGAGTGAGTACCTGTCAACTGATGTTAATGCTATTTCTACCATAAAGACTCAGAGGGCAGGTAAACATTTACATGTTATTTAATCCGTAAAGTATAAACTGGTGATAGTGACAGACGGTACAGCTAAACATGGTACAACGTTTCATGCTTAGTTATACTGAAATTCTTTGGCGTAGACCCCACCCTTCATCCGAACCCTGGGGATGCAGATTTGGCTGCCCAGTTGACAAAAAAGTACACTTCTACAATGCACTAATTTTGTACTTAATATACAAAAAAAATTTCTTTAGTACTTCTTAAGATAATCTTAAGAACATCTAAGTGTACTCAACTGTGCTATTTTGAGACACCATGAAATATGAACTAAAATGTGCTTTTAATATACTATCTCTGTCTTTAGAAAATATATTTGGATACTACTTATAGTACATTTGAACACATAGTGTACTACAAGTGGTAACTAAAAGTATTTTTAATACTAATAATACTATGGAAGTCAACTGTTACATTCTTCAAAATCTTCCGTTGTGTTCAACAGAACAAAGAAATTTATACAGGTTTGGAACAACTTGAGGGTGAGTAAACGATGACAGAATTTTCATATTTGGGTGAACTATCCTTTTAACCTGTTAATCCCCTCAAGCCAGCGGTCGCGCCCAGTAGCCCCTCGCTGCAGAACATTCGAGATCCAGGGGGTGGAGTCGGATAGGTTAAGGAATATGTAAAGTGGGAGGAGTTGGATTTAGATCCAGGGGGGCGGAGATGGGTACGTTTAGAGATATATGGAAAATTGGGAGGAGTTTTGATCTAGATCCAACTCCACCCCTTAGATCTTGTGTTCCTGCAATGAGGACCATCTTGAACGAAGTCCAATCTGATAGTTTGGACAGATTGGACTTCGTAACTTAGTAACTTAGTGAATACTAATCGCACAAAATGAGACTTATGTCTAAAGAAATGTTAAAATGTCAGGTTCGAAAACAAATTGAAACAAATCGGAAACAAATAGTCTATTCTGTTTATGTAATCTGAATTAAAAGAGATGTCCGTGAGTCAGCTCATTAAAATGATTATGTTACTTATTTAAAATTATTATTGCAGAAAGAAACAAGTACAATAAGGCAATACAGAATCTTAAGAAAATCCAATAGAGCAGAGCTGATATATTTACTGATATAAAAGTAAAACGAGAAAGAAATAAGTCAGGGTCTTCTAGTTTAAATTTCCTCAATAAGATAGTCTTCTTCCTGTTATGCATTTTGACATCCTTAAAAATTTACAGTACAACCAAAATTCTTTTTGAAAGACAGAAAATAATGGTTTTGTCTTAAAGCGTTAGTTCACCCAAAAATGAAAATTCTGTCATTAATTACTCACCCTAATGCCGTTCCACACCCGTAAGACCTTCGTTCATCTTCAGAACACAAATTAAGATATTTTAGTTGAAATCCGATGGCTCAGTGAGGCCTGCATAGCCAGCAATGACATTTCCTCTCTCAAGATCCATTAATGTACTAAAAACATATTTAAATCAGTTCATGTGAGTACAGTGGTTCAATATTAATATTATAAAGCCACGAGAATATTTTTGGAGTGCCAAAAAAAAAACTAAGTAACGACTTATTTAGTGATGGCCAGCAGATTCGACACAAAAGATTCATAATGCTCCGAAGCTTCCTGAAGCAGTGTTTTGAAATCGGCCATCACTATATAAGTCATTATTTAGTTTTTTTTGGCACTCCAAAAATATTCTCATGGCTTTATAATATTAATATTGAACCACTGTACTCACATGAACTGATTTAAATATGTTTTTAGTGCATTAATGGATCTTAAGAGAGGAAATGTCCATTGCTCCCTATGGAGGCCTCACGGAGCCATCGGATTTAAACTAAAATATCTTAATTTGTGTTCTGAAGATGAACGAAGGTCTTACGGGTGTGGAACGGCATGAGGGTGAGTAATAAATGACAGAATTTTCATTTTTGGGTGAACTAACCCTTTAAGGCAATTACATTTGTGAATGAAACATTTTCCCAAAATAAGAAAATTATTCAGCAAAAATTGAATATGTATATCTTCCATAATAATAACAAAAATTATATCATTTTTAGAAAATTGAGAATTAACCTTAATAGGAACTTTAAGCCACTCATACAAATCAGACCAAAAAGCTCTTCTAAATATACAGTCAACGAAAAAATGTACAGTCGTTTCAATGTCAGAATCACAGAAAGTAAAATTATTGTGGTCAATATCTAAGAAATTCTGATGACGGATAGATGTCATTAAAAATTTTGTGTACTTACTTGGCTTTGGGAGGGAAAAGAAAGATACTGGGCCCTATTTTAACGATCTGAAACGCAAGTGTCAAAGCGCGAAGCGCAAGTAACTTTGTGGGCGGGTCTCGGCGCTGTTGCTATTTTCCTGGCGGGATAAATGGCTCTTGCGCCCGGCGCAAATCTAAAATGGGTTGGTCTGAAGTAGCTTCATTATTCATAGGTGTGGTTTGGGCGTAACGTGAAATAAACCAATCAGAGTGTCATCTCCCATTCCCTTTAAGAGCGAGATGCGCTCGCGCCATGGCGGATTGCTATTTACATGGCGTACACGCGATGAGTCAGTTAATATATATGTGTGTATATTGGCACGATTGTTCAATTAATTAGCCAATTTCGTTCATCATTATAAGTAGTAATAGGCTGAATTGAAAATAGGTAGCCTAATTCTAATACCAGCAATGACTATTCATCATTACATTTTTATATTTATGTAGCCTACACAATAATATTCTTTTACACTGTAATCCTTTTGTTTTTAATATTTGGCATGTTTGTGTGATGCGCATCCCTGTGTGTAATAAGCAAAGTCAACGCGCACTGTGGACGCGCCCAGAGGCGCAGTTTCTACCAACGCGCTCTAACAAAAAAATATTGCGCCATTGACTTTAGACCAGGTTTGAGTTGGTCTATGGCGCAGTCTATTTTCAGCTCCTTAAAATAGCAATGCGCGGGCAATGCGCCTGAACACACCTCCTTTTTTGCGCTGAACCGCCCAGGAGCGCAAGTTCATTCACTAGTTTAGCGACGTGCTTCTGTGGAGGGAAAAGCGCGCTTTGCGCGGGTGCAAAATAGGAATGACACATGCGTCGGTGTACAAAGTCAATTGCGCTGGGTGCAAGATAGGGCCCATAAAGTTCTTAATTTATGAATGGAGCTCTTGGTCACATTATTTCGACTGGCTTGATTTGGAAATGTATCTTGGGTTAATAAAGTTCTGATTAATTAATTTTTTTTATTTTATTTGGTAAGCTACTTGTAAAAAAAAATCTTGCCCATTTATGTGTAAATGCAGAGCTTGAGTTAGATTGGGCACTGTATGACTAACCATCTGTACAAAGGCCTTTGGAATGCAGTTCAACACCATATTCAATTGTTTGTAATCACAATAAAAGTTATATTTTTTTACAAAAAGTTTTTTGATTCATCATCAAAAAACTTATCTAACAGGTGAACAGCAGACCAGATACCTCTCTCCCACCATTCTTTGAAAAAGATTGACTTTGCGGTGAATTGTGGGGGGAAAGTTATGTTTATAAATCAACTACCAGTATAAAAGAAACTGCTTATGAAATTCTGACAGTTTAAGAGGGAGTTTTTGTGTTGAAAAATCACAACATAAAAAAATTCTATACCAACACTTGTAATGATATTAGGAGTGCAGAACCAGAAATTTATTACAACGTTTTTAAGCAAATTAACCTTGAAAGTACCATTCATGCAATCAAAATATATGGCCTGTAAACCCCCTTCTTTATAATCTTTCACACTTGTCACTTTTTTAATATAATGAGCTTTTCTATTCCAAATATAGTTGAAGTTCATCTGATTAATTAACTTAATTTTCTTATCTGAAATGGGAAGGGATCCTGCAGCATAAATGCATCTACACAGACTTAACTTTGGTCAATAGAATTTGACCAAATATAGAAATGTCTTTCTGCATCCATCTATCCAATCTGGTCTTACATTCAGCTATTCTAATAGATATGTGTAATGCTTCACATTCCACTATATCTTTGGTAATTACAATCCCAAGGTACATTTTAAATTTGTGTAAGATGAGATTCTTTCAATGTCATTATTTCATATACTTAAATTAAGACATAGACTATAAGGCATTAGAAAAATTGTTAATACTTTGGTGAGTTTTTGGAAACTGATCAGCATTCTTTAAAAATAAGGCTGTCATCAGCCAATTGACTGATCACTATAGAATCACCAAAAAACTTGAAATGCTCGATATCTGAATTTTTAATTGTTTAATTGTTTAGTTACAGTCTGCCAAGCTGACTCGTAACTCGCGAGTACCAGTGTGACGGGACGGGACACGGGGTGTCATATATTTTTTTACATTTTTGAGAATACAATACACAAAGCACACACACACCCATCTTCGTTAATATAATTTTGACTGTTAAAAGTTTTTTTAATTTGACACAATTAAAAATTTCACTACACCTGCTCAAAAGCATTTTTTTAATTCCTGATTAATATTGCATTGCATAATGTGTGCTTATACAACCACAAGTGAATCGCATTCATATATTTAATATGCTCCTAAATGTTCCTTGGTCTCATTTGAGGCGTTGTGGAGGCGTTGGTCCTTTCTAATGGTTTTGGAAGTGCTTTATAAATAAAGGGTGAGTTGAGATGAGCTTGGCCCAGCACTTCCAGCTTTGATGGTGGCAAATCCAGTGCTCTCAGCATTGGTATGCGTATAAATTTATAAATTTATATGCACTTTTGGAACATTCCAAAGCATTGGGGGGTCTTTGCGCCAGTAGTGATCAAACTTTAGAAACACCCCTGCTGTCAACATCATGATTAATCACTGAATTCTTCAGACATTAATACACATTTCTGCATCCATTTGGTGAAATATTATGTTTTTTTGATACAGATAAACTTGCTGACCAAAAAAGGACCTGATTGAGACCATAGTTTTCACTGCAAAAAAATGCTGTTCTTACTTATAATTTTTTGTCTTGTTTCCAGTCCAAATATCTAAAAATTCTATGATCTTCTGCCAGTGGGGTAAGCAAAATAATCTTAATCCAAAATGCAAACAAGATCTTATTTTTGGTTTGATATAAGATTATTTTGCTTACCCCACTGGCAGATTATTTTGCTTGTTTTAAGGGAAAACTCGTTTAATTTTGACTTATTTTTTCTGGGAACAAGAAAATAATTTTTATTTGTCAAGAAAATGTTTCTTGATCTAAGAATTTTTAGATATTTGGACTGGAAACAAGACAAAAATTATAAGTAAGAACAGCATTTTTGCAGTGTTGGGAGTTTTTGTAATCTTAATAATGTACATGATTGGTAAGAGCGAGATACACCAGTACACAAATCTCACACACATATACCAAGAGTCAGGAACACTAATATGATGATTGTGTCTGTGTGGGTCCTGGTATGTTATGGGAGCAAAATGTCCCCACAAGGATGACAAAATCCATAATTTCTTTTTTTTTTTTTTAAAGAAAATTTCCTGACAGAAGAGAACAGGATGAATCTGGACCAAAAGCTCAGAATCGCTGCCCAGAGAGCACTAGACGACATTGGTTCTACTCGCACGCTGACTCCTCTTCCTAGGGGAAATGACCACAGCCAGCATGTCTTCAATAACGGAGTCCTTAAGTTCCACATCATAGTTCTGGAGGACCTGCTGAAAGATTTGAGGCACTACCATGAGGAGATGAATAACCTGAAGAAATACCTCTATATCCCCCTCAGCGAACCTCAACAAGATGCCATTAAAAAAATGGTGACCTCCTTCAGGTAAGAGTGTGTGTGTGTGTGTGTGTGTGTGTGTGTGTGTGTGTGTTGTGTGTGTGTGTGTGTGTGTGTGTGTTAAAGCTGCATGATTCTGGTTAAATTAACAGTCATGATTTTTTTGTTTTTAACAGAGACCACAATTCTTCCATGATTCTGAACAGACAACTAAACAAATTAACATGTAATTACACATGTAATTAGTCTATTTAAAACATTTAATTAATCTGATTAATGAACGGTTTTAGTGAATGATTTAATGACGCGCCCATAAATACATAACTTGTTTCATTACTGGATAAATCAGTGTTTTTGAACTAATTTCCTGAATGAATGAATCTTTGACTAATACATTTTTAAACAGTCACTTGTCGCCACCTACTGTTGTAACGATGTAATCGCACCACCCACTGCACCCTCCGTGAAATGTCTTCCCTGCGTTGTACTTTCCACAGCAAAATTAAGATTATAGTGGAAACAGGCCTGATCCAAATGGATCCTTGGAAGTGTAAAGCTGTGACTGATTGTCCTATTCTGTCATGTGTCAGGTCAAGGTTCAGTGAAATCCTTGAAGGCGGCCTTAGTGAGGTTCATGTCTGAGAGCCAGTCCTGTATGAAGTGGAAACCAGAGGGCATTGGGGTTATCCTTAGGCCCATTCTGGCTTTCCTAAGGTCCTGCACCAGTTTATTAATCAGTCTTTTGAACCAACAGTTATTGAGCCATGTTTTCTGCTCCTGTTCCCTGTGTGACTTTGTTGGATTAATATAGTATCACCATCTCTGGCGGTCAGGAGGAATAAAACAGAATGCTGGTTATGTATGTAACTATGGTTCCGTGAATTCCGAATGATTGCCAGAGTCCCCTGTCACTCAGAATGTGAGATGCACTTTGAGGTGCAGTGGCTTACATTCCCTCAGCTCACATTCGTATATGTTTTTCAAGTTATAAAAAGGTCTGACCTAAATGTTATATTTTTAACTCATGGTATTAGTACATTTACGGTCAGTTCTGAACCAGTGCATAAATAGCTTCAGTTTCATTTAGTTTTCATTCGACATAATTAGATATTTTCACTTTTAGTTTGAGTTAATTGTTATCTTTTTTTTTTTTGGTGTGTTTGTCTCTGTAGTCCGGAGGAGGGTTATGTGGATTATAATGCAATTGTGTACGGAGAGTACATGAGGCAGCTCCGACAGGCACTTGTGGCATACCTCAAGGCTCATACATCTGACAACGAAGCTGATAGAAGTGGAATCCATGAGATTCATCAGCAGGTGATAAACCTCTCCAGTAAGATGGCGAAACATGATGTGTATGTGGACGGGAAGGCCCACTATCACTGGCTGCAGGACAGCCGAAACCAAGTCCCAGTGTACAATGATGTCAGAGATGCATTGAGGAATATGTTCCAGAACATCCTGAATAACTTCGAAAGTGTGTCCGACAAGATCAGAGGCTTACGCGTGACAAACTGGAACAGGTTAGACAGCTTTCTCCTGGATTACATTCATGTACAAACAATACATATAACTGTTAATGCACAAAAATCAATCAATAAATAAGCCATAAAAAAGTGAATCATTGACAGACCCAAAAGACCTTCTGATGAGTTCAGTAGAGCTCCTCTTAGTCCATTAAATCATGTAGTGGATGACCTTCAAAATGAAGCACCTTTTCTCATGTAACTCTTGTTCTCTTTTCAACAGATAGACACACATTAAGAGATCTGTCTTCTGACCCGAAATGATCACTGGGAGGAGCTCTTCTTTCTGAAATCAATAAGCAATGCTTTGGTTTTACCCACATTCACTTTTAAATCACATGAGCTAATAATAATAATAATAATAATAATAATTTAAACTCTCTTTGTAGGCCAGATCATTGCCTTGTTTAATTAATCCAGACAGGGCTCTATCATCTAAAAACTCAAGTATTTGACAAGAGACCGGACAATGCCGTGGGACTCTTTTTATAGTTAAATAAGAAGAGTTTACCCAAAAATGAGAATCTGTTGATACTTTACTCACTCTCAGACCATTCAAGATTTACAAACCTCATTTCCACAGAAGAGGGACATTAGGGAAATTACAATACACAAAAGAAAAGATTGTTCTGTCGTGCTTTGTGCGTTTTGTGTGCTGAAGCCAAAGACAAATTTAAACTCACAGAACTAAACTGTGATTTCTTAATTCTGCCACATCTGTGCTTATATTAACTAAATACCATTAAATTGTTCAATGGAAATGGGTTTTTTGTACTTTTGTCAGTTAAATAAAGGTTCAAAATGAACAAATCACAGATTCTTGTTTAAAGGCAAAAATATAAAGTAAAAATATAAATAAAGTTTTTGCCACTAGAGGTCGCATTTTCAAATCAATAACAAAGCTGAAGCTTGATGACACTATGAAGGAGAGTGGAATGACGGGAGAATGGGAGATGTCGTTTTCACCACAAAGAGAAGCAGAAACTGAGGATAGTTCAGATTTTACATCATTGATAGGTGACAATGACAAGGGATGAGCCATTATTTAAAATTGGAATTTCTCTGGATTTACAAATTGGGAACTTTCGGGATAAGTACACAACTGCATGAAATATATCACACTTTTTGGAGGTTTTTGGATGTTTTATTACAAAATCTTACATATTGTGCCTTTATTTACAATGTCCCAAATATCCCAACTTTTCTGGAAATGGGGTTTGCAGAATAAGTTTTGTTTGAAGCATTGAAGCATTTCTTGTGAAGGATCTAAGGATTCTCAATAGCCTACTTGATTTATATCATTTAATCATTTCATGATTATTAATTTATGTAATGTTATGTTTTATATTTTACCATACTTATTTCCTTTCTATTGTTGTTTAATCTTATGATTGTGTGGTTTGAAGGGATGTTTGTCTTCATGAGAAAGAAAAAAGAGAATGTCTCCATTTCAAGGTTTTTAACATCACTGGACAATAATGTGAAGAAGTCATTTTTCATTGTTTTTCCCTTGGTATAATAACACTTGGATTTGTGCTGGTCAGATGAAGTCTGAGCATTAAAACATACACAACTAAGATTATTCAATAAAGTCTGCTCTTTTTATTATCATCACTTCGTCTCCTTCTGTTCTTCCCTGGATTTCTCAGTCAAACTCTCAGGCTGATAGAAGACTTCAGCGTTCAGGGTCACATCCAATATATTTGATATATCTTACGTGGAGATCCATCCGATCTAACATTTTGGCATGATCTAATAGGGGTAAATTGAGCCTAGGGAGAAGATAAGTTGAGCCACATGGGGGTAAATTGTGCAATTCATTATGCTGAAGTAAAATTGAACATTTTACCTGGCCATCTATATATATAATATATATATACATATACATACACACACACACACACCATGGCACCATAGTGGCATCGTCATTTATGTAAGTGCATTATATAAAAAATAAACAATTTCTGCCTAATATATTTACAAAGAGAAATAGACTCATTTGTCCAGTCAGCATTATTTATTCTGGATCAGAACATGAGCTGAAGGCACAATGTATTTTTCGTTAGCATGACAATTAATGCATATTTAAGGTCACACATTTGGAATGCATTCTGATCACTGATACAGAAACACAAAATAATATCCTTTCCTGGCAGAACATGGGTCAGCTATGAAAACTGTTTACAAAGTCAAATAAACACTATATCAAGATTTGGCTGCAACATATCTTAGATATATGGCATTACAGTATATCTAAAACATGTCTTTCAACTTAATCAAGAACCACAGGCACAAATGATAGTTTTGACAGTCAGACCTGTCTGTAAATTCAAGACAGTTACTCTCCCATAATCACACATGATGTGCGGTGAAGGCAAAATACACATTATTTACTATGACTGAGGTACTTCTAACCTCTAAAAGTGTTGCATACTACAAGTTAAGACACTCTCGTTTTCTGGTCTGGTGTGAAATACAAGCCGCCAGAGTATTAAAATACATTTGAAAAAATTAACATTCAGTTTTTACAATGTCTGTTACATGTCAGTCTGCAGTAAAGGCCCGTTCACACCAAGAATGATAACTATAAAGACAATAAAGATATAGGTTCCACACAACAGCTATAACGATAATGATATAGAGAAACGATATCGCTGGGATAAAACACTGACAGCCAATCAGAATCCACTCGCGCATTTAAAATGGCGGAGAAGTTAATCACTGAGATCCAGAAAAATCCACCCGTTTGACAAGTCAAATCCCCTTTTCAATACAATAAAAAAATAATATATATGGAAAACAATTGGCCATACCCTCGGAATAAATTGTGAGAAGTATAATTAACGGAGATGAGATCGTCATGCCAAACTAGCAAACAGTGTAACATAAAATGGTATCAGCGCTAGTTGTGCTTCATTTGTAGTTGAAGTGAAAAAGACTAGGTGTTGTTTTTATTCCACCATATTGACTTCGTCAGCCGAATTCACTGTTAGATTAGATCGAGTACACAAGCTATTCACTCAAACATAGCATGATGAGGACATCTGCTGGTTAAAGTCGTGTAAATGCAACAAGAACAGCAAAAACATGTTGGACACACTTTGAAACTGCAGAGCAAGTGTTTAGAATAAACAGACCATTATCGTTCTTGGTGTGAATGGGCCTTTTAACTCTAGAAATTGTGTCACCTTGATCTCCAAGATATTAAATATGCTGAATATTTCACCTCTGTTGTCAGTCTTTACAGATTTGTTAGAATGTCTTGAGGTAGGAGAGCAAAGAAAATGTAAGCACACAGAATGTTATTTAAGGCATGTACTGATCTGTGATCAGTAGTTAAGAGGCTCTGGCCAGATCTGTTGACCTTTTTAATATCATTTACAACATTCAGCTAATGTTAAATAAGTAAACATTGTATTTGTATAAGAGTAACCTGGCTCTTTGGTGACGCTCGCTTGGGTGAAACAACACCGTTCAGTTTTTTAAATCATTTGTGTTTATGCAAAGCCTGTCGTGTGGTGTGGATTTCAGAGATTGTGGCGTACAGTTATAATAACAGGTCTGACATGATTATATGTCACTGTTAGTAAGGTATACTGTTACAGCAGGGTGTAATTATACACAAATTATGGAAATGACTTAATGTAAACAAGTAGAATTACAAAAACAAAAATAGATATACACAAGATGTATATTAATATAGGCACTTAAAATAATCACTTAACCTGGATCACTACCAAATATGAAAGTGCATGTTTCATAAGTACCACTGTAGGGTATAAAACACATTTGTATGTTATTATTTAAAGCTTTGGTTAATTTATGCATCTTAGAAAGTGACAACACTGCAAAAAATTATTTTCTTACTCAGTGCTTTTGTCTTGTTTTCCAGTACAAATGTCTAAATATTCTTAAATTAAGATACTTTTACATGAGAAGCAAAATGACTTAAGATTTTAAGTCTCGTTTAATGAAAAATGCATCACATTTAAGAGTTTTTGCTGAAAACAAGAAAAAATGTTGTCAGAACAATACACTAGTTTCCCACTTGAATTGTTTATTTTTCTGACCCCATTGGCAGATATTTTTTCTTGTTTTAAACATAAACCCACTTTATTTATTCATGAAACAAGACTTAATATCTTAGAGGATTTTGCTTCTCAAGTAAATGTGTATTTAAGAATGTTTAAGGATTTTAGATTTTTGTACTTGAAAACAAGACAAAAAAATAAACTAAGTTAGCTTTATATATATATATATATATATATATATATATATATATATATATATATATATATATATATATATATATATATTGATTTTTTTTTATTATTTTTTTTATTTTCTAAGATGCATATTCTGTTTCTTAAGTTTTAGGGTGTTAGATAAGGCCCTCAGCACTTAGTATGTGATCATGTATAAGGAAAACTAAAATTAGAAAATATACAATGGAAAACAAGTAATATTTGCTGGTAAATTGCACTTAATATATATTTACACTGCCCTCCAAAAGTTTGGAAATGCACTAGAAAAGTGGGGTTTTGGACAATATTGGCATGCATCCTTTTTAATTTGTGATAATTTTGCACTGATAAGGGACAACACAAACTACAAAAACATATTTTATTACATAAACAGTTTATACATAGAAAAAACTTAAATTTTCAATTCATCAAAATATCCACCATTAGCAGCTATCTGACCTAAACTGGGTTCTGATTGGTTTATTGTATTCTAAACTTAATTGGCAATCAATTGTTGAAGCTATTAAGGTGTGCTGACCCAAAAATCTTTTACAAACCTGGGCCAAGTTTAAACCAGTAACCAGCATCACAGCTGGCAAAGGGGCATGTCTGACTTTGACATGTATATATTGCCATTATTATGTAATCAAAATGAAAATTATTATTGCTGGTCTTCAATGATAATGTCAAGTTACTGTAATGTATTTGCACCAAAAAATGATAAGGATTTATGCTGATATCGTCCAAAACCACACTTTGCCAGGGATGTTTCCAAACTTTTGGAGGGCAGTGTGTGTATATATATATATATGTATGTATAATATTTAAAAACATAAAATAAAATTTTAGTGAATCCTGTCTCCCTAAAGATGTCGTTTTCCATAAAAAACATTTTTAAAAATTGTTCTTAAAGGTAAATACTATATATTTTTAGTCTAATTTTCAAGTATTTGATTTCTTTCTCACATTCGTTGGCGAAATCTATCTCTGTGTTGATTAAATTACGGTAATTAAGTACATTCCAGTGACTTTCTTTGTCATCTGCAGTTGGCAGATATTTTGGCCCCTGTGTAAACGTCCCCCGCTGTCGCACCGCTATGATGTCATGAAGGCCAGCGTCAGCTCTCCATTAATCTGTCTTCCACACCTTATTGAGAACTTTAACCACTTCCTCGTAGATTATGAACACTATAGCCACGTCCAAACACACACGACCTAATCTGGGGATGGTGCCTTTGTAAAATCTAGAGAATGGACAGAAATTAAGAGTGAATCACACAAAACCTTTCTTGTCATTCTGCAATACAGTCATTAGAATTTGGTAGGAATATGTGCATGGAAAATATAATTTAATGCATAATTTCAGATGTTTTAATGAGATTCATCCACAAATACCTCTATAAGGCACTTTGATTTAGTATCAAGTTTACTTACGCAGCTGGTCCTTCGTGTTTCATGATTTTGATGGCGCAGTCAACTGTGCTCTTGTATTTATGAGCTTCTAATCCCTGTAAACATCATTGAAACAATATTGAAATATCCTATTCATGTTTTTTTTTTTGTGGTTGATATTAGGGGTGTAACGATATTCAAACCGAAACGAAAAACTGCGAAACTGCCCAGTCCTGGCCCATTGGATCTACACAACGAATATAGCAGCCTAACCACCAATAATCGCAATAATCGTTACTTTCGATAAGAGACGACGTGTCATTTTTCAAATTCTGTCAATTTTATCATAAAATTCAAACAAAAAATGCCGTTTTGATGCTTTTTGATGTGGCGTGACAGATCACTGTACAGGCACCTCATTCCAAGCGGAAGCAGAATAAACATGAATGAACATCTGAAGGTACGTAGAAAGATACAGTACAACTTAAACATATAATATCTCGTGTAATTGCTCAATCAGTGTTTCAACGGTGGAAAGACATCAATAAAACAGCTGGTAAACACTGTGTCATGTAGCGTTTACCTCAGGCGAGTCCACAGCTTGTTAGTTCGCCAGAGAAATTAACTCTTTCGCTAAATATATGCATTATATTAGCCTATATATTCATTATATTTTACTCAACTTGTTAGTGATGTCTTGATTATTTAATGTGTTTCAATAAATCTGTCATGAAAATGACAGCCACTGTGTAAATGATTATATTTCAACAACGAATTGCAGTAAAAACATACTTTTATAATTAGATTTAGAAGTTAATGCAAAAACTGCCTTATGTGCAGTTTACAGGTTTGCATAAAATGTGTTATTTGATTATTGATTATTATACTGTATCTAAAAATAAAGCAACTGAATTTAGGCTAATAGACTGGGCTCTGAACCTTTAATATTATAGTAATGTGCAAGTAAGTGCTTCCTATTTCGTTTACAGCATTAGCAGAGGACATTTTTATATCCAAACTTTTAATTATAGTTGAATTTTAAGACAGAGACACAATTTGTTCAATAAACAACTCTTTAATGTTTTTAAAAAAGCAATTTTTTTCACTTGCTGTACCGAACTGAACCATGGTACATACCGAACTGTCAGTTTTGTGTACCGTTACACCCCTACTTGACAAATATATATATTTTTTTTTTACACACCTGCATTCTAGTTTTGATCACATCCAATGGTGTATTTCCAAACACGCTTGCGGCTCCAGCAATGGCTCCAAACATTCCGGTTATGAAGGGGTTAATAGTCTTATTGGGGTTATCGCCTAGTTTTAGAGAGAACACAGTTTCATTTCAGCCATGTTGTTTGATTAGCACACACAGTGATATATACATATATATATAATATCGTGGTTCATACCTTTGTACCAGTTTCTCAGGGCGGTCATTACGTAGAATCGGATGGCCTGGTTTGAGCCCTGCTTCAGTACTGTTGCGGTCAATCCCTGATATGTTCCTTTGAGTCCTGTTACATTAGAAAAGAGGTTCACAGATAAGCTCAATTTAAAACATTTACAAAGCAGAATTATTAAAAGAGTCCTAACAAATAAAAGAGGGTCATTTCAACTACAATGACTGGTTTGTATTGAAATTAGCTTCCTTGTGGTTCAAATAATCGATTGGATCAGAGGCTGATTAGAGTGTGACGGTCACATGGATTGTTGTGTCACATGATGTTCGTGCGAGGTCATATGAGACTGAATTTATTATATGCAAATCTGATTTTATATGTAAATCTAAAAACAACCTTTGAACAAACCAGGTTTGTTTCATACAAGGATTTGAGACATCAAAAATTTTGTGCCAGTGTTGCTATCATTAACTAAAACTATAATTAATCATTATAGTAGAAATAAACTAAAATATAATACTAGATGAAAAACTAATTTACTAAACACTAATTACTAAAAAAAATTTATTAAATTAAAAAGGAAACAGAAAATATAAAAATAAATGCTCATCCAAAATATTAAAGGCAGGGTAGGTAAGAAATTTTGTTCCAAATTTGTTTAAACTTTCTATATATATACATGCATAATTAAAATGTAAGAACTCTGATAAAAAGAGTATAAAAATCGAGTGACTCTAGACCGTTTAATCTGTATTAAACAGCTCATTATTTCCATCCGGGACGAAACATAGGATTGGCTTAGGCGGCTGTCACTCTCTCGCAACCATGGCAACCACCCTTTTGCCACACATGACCTGCCCACTTGCGCGCGCACGTTTGATTTGGGGAATTCAAGAGGCACGGATCCTAGGAATACCAAAACAATGGCAGAGAAACAGCAAGCAAAATTCACAGTACCGGCCTATGCAGTTAGTGAAGGCAAACCAGGCAAAAAAAGGAAGACAGTAACAGTACAAGAAAAGGCAATGAACAAAAGTCTTTGGATAAACAAAGAAATAAAACGCGAGTTAATATCGGCGTGGCTCTCCAGCGATGGCGAGAACTGAGGGAACTCAAGGGGCTGAAAAGTGACTCCTTGATGGCTTTATTTCTGCTGGACAGGTAAATCTTTCTTTTTGTATTTTGATCATACATATTTTTTGTTTATTTGTTCATGAAGCATGTGTCATTAGCACACGTAGCTGCGTAATATAGCTAACATAACATTACTTAGCGAGCCGTAGTAGAGACGATAAATAATCTATAGGCCTAGCTCAAGATGATAGCTATAGTGTTGAATTGTGCATAATTTTGCTTTAGATAACTAAATACATGTTTAACAGATAGTAGGCCTAACGTTACTCCGCATCTAGGAACTTTTCTTAGAACTATATTTACCCTCTGTCTAACTCTTTTACCATGTTCACCTGTAAGTTTACCTGCACGTTTTTTTTCGCCTTTGTTTTGTTTTTATATTCTCTACCTATGTTTACTGATGTCTTTATCTTGTATCTGTGTGTGTCGTACACACTTTGTTGTATGTGTGTGTTATTATTTTGTGTCTGCAATGCAGTTGTGAGTTGATATTTGAGTGTATGTTACTCTGTTGATCTGTAGAACAACGTATATGTTATGAATCTTACACGAAATTCATCTTCATCACAGTGTAAATGATGGTAATGGAAAAACGTGTATCATGCAACCTGTTTTTAGCTTTGCCTTATAGATAACTAACTCGTTAGCGAATTAAATTATGTTTATCTCATAATTATAAAGTTATTTTTTATTACATGTGATTCTGACATGATGTCACTACATGCATTGTGCTCCTTCCTCTCCGCTCGTCTCAGGTAAATAATGCGTCTTCCAGCTCAGTGGTCGGAGTCGCACGTTCATGAGTTTTGGGGGCGTGGCTTTGGAAGGAGCCCAGCTGTCTTTAAAACAGTCGTGAGAGGTCTACAGACACTCGATTTTTATACTTTCTTTTTCAGAGTACTTACATTTTAAATATGTATTGATATATAAATAATGTTTAAACAAATTTTGAAAAAAAAGTTTTTTATACATTTTTTACCTACCCTGCCTTTAATAAACACTATAAAAGTGTATAAATAATACTAAAATAAAAAACTGTGTGCTTTAGAAAATATTTTTGTAAAACCTTTCTGGGGTGGTTTTAAATAAACACGACTGTAATAAAATATATACACTATAACAACAAGAATAAAATTAGAAAGCAGCCAAAAAAGGTGTGCATATAAAGTAAATGTATGAAAATGTTTCTCTAGAAAAGCAGTTTCTGCTATATAACACTTTTCAGATGTATTTGTTGTAAGTGTGTTTGGTCTCCAGGAGGTGGCGCTGCAGGCTAAACCACATGTACCTTGTGTTCTGATTATTTCTCTCACACCGTGGAAAAAACCTCTGTACTTTGGGTTCGCTGAGGACTGATCATGGATGAATTTGACCTGAAATTGAAAAAAATATATATATTTTTTTTTAATAAAACTGAATGAGTGTTGATTCTAGAAATCACTTCACACTGGTTATATTTACGCATTTGAGATATGAATGCATTAAAAGCTGCAATAAAAGCCTGTATGCCTCCTTAATGTATATTCTTGTCAGACAGTCTGCTTACATAACAGGTAATGCATGAGTAAACTGTGATCCTTCACATTTGTATAAGTGTGGAATATCTTATACTGCGTCTAGACTGCGAGTGAGCAATGCAATGTGACTAGAATTAAATGTCACATGGCTCACTCTCTGTGTAATAACTAGGCCCCTAACTATGCATGCTAAAAAGCATCAGCATATATCATCTCACACACCTTCACAGTCTCCATCGGACACACCACGACTACAGCCTCCGCGACTCCTGCGCCCAGACCGCAGAGTAACCCCCGCGTGCTGTCCAACTTCCCAGATTCATCCCTCATCTTATTACTGAGGAATTCAAACATCCCAAACCTGCAGAGAAACAGACACATGACAGCATGAACACAAGCACACTTTCTGTTTAAAATGAAAAGAAAAAAGCATCCTTCTCATTTACTTTGCAGAATTTTGCTTTATGGGCACAATAAGGGAAATAAATAAATAAATATTACACAAATATACATATAAATTCATACATGTACATCTATATATACATGTGAGTATATATTTATTAATATTTATAGTTATGTATGCACTCAGTGTGTATATATATATATATATATATATATACACACACACAAACACACACATAGTCTTATTTAAGTATATACAGTATACACATAACTATAAATATTAATAAATATAAAAAACTATATATATATATATATATATATATATATATATATATGCATGTATGTATGTATGTATGTATGTATGTATACATACACACACACACACAGTGTTATTTTAGTAACATTGAGATACAGGTTTTATTCATATTTGTAGTCAGATTTTTATAGTTTCTGTATTCATCTTAATTTTAAAGTTTTATTTTATATATTTTATAAAGGTTTATTTATTGTATTTTTGTGTTTTTATCATTTTCACTAGTTTGTATTATATATATATATATATATATATATATATATATATATATATATATATATATATGTTTATTTTGAGATTTTCTTTTTCAGTTTAACGTGTTAAAAATATTTACCGTAATTTTTATTAATGAATAAATGCAACAACTGTGATAATAAATACTATAAAAGTGTATAAATAATACTCAAATAGTACTGTTTCATGCTAGCATAATTTTTAAAATAATTAATTAAACTGTGTGCTTTACAAAATCATTTTGTAAAACTTTTCTAGGGTATTTTCATAATAAAAATTGTCAACATAAAATGTAGAAAGCAGCCAAACAGGCGTCCATATAAAGTAAATTTATCAAATATTACACACACACACATATATACTAATATATATATATAATGTTTTTTTCCGTCATCCTTTGGTTAGCGTTACATTATATGATCACGCTCTTATTCATGCAAATGCTTTTAAACCATTCAAGCCTGACAAGACATGATGTGTCATGATGGCTGGTTATATTTAGCCGATGAAATAGAGCAGAGCAAAACTGGAAATTGTTTAAATGGTCAGCTCTTGGCCAGAATAAGCTGCAATGAGCGTCAGACTTCACACTGAGAGCCAAAGGTCCGGCTGTGCAAGGCTTATCCCAGCGGGGCAGGAAGCGCTTACCTCACTGCGCAGCTTTGGGAATGGAGCCATAGAGCAGAGAGCTCAGACCCCTGTACAGCCCCTTCACCCCATGACCACGCACCGTCTGCTGCACACAGTCAACTGAGCAACACAAACACAGAGAACTACATCAATTAAATGTTATTAAGAGCATTTTTGCATTAGAATCGGAGCCCGGGACATTTAAAATGCTAATGTTTTGGAGACGTGGGTGGGTATGAATTATTAAAACATTCATTTCCTTTTCAGATTGTTCTAGCGCTGGTCCCCTGCAGCTGAGTAAATCATTCATCGGTTCAAAGGAGAACATGACCAGACTGTGAAAACGTGACCCTGCCGGCTGCAAGCGTGTTATTGGCTAACAAATGAACCCGGTTGAACAATCAGTGCTGATAAACTTGTTGTGAAAAGGGGCCACAAAGTCCAGAGGCTGATAAACCCAAACCCACATCAGTGACTGTACTCTGACCCTTCAAACCTGAGTGGACTCTGTCTCTGCTGATGCATCATGTGTTTTTATGCACAATGGTTAAATGAAAGTGTTTGAAAAGCTCTCAGGGCAAAGCAGATGCAATTATCATGGAAACAATTGTTGAGTGTTTACTTCACATGAAGCAATTAGAAGTGGAAAGTGTGAGTAAATACACACCGATGCCTTTGTACCGAGGCGGGTTCGCCTTCTCATCTAACTGGAGTTGAGTTTTCACATACTCTGTAGGAAACGTGATGCAGATTTCAATTCCTCCGGCAATCCCTCCTGCAAAACACAGACAATTTATTCGTATTGATATTAATAATATAAGCCACAAATATAACAGAAGGAAAATATTGCCATGTTTAAAGGCTATTGTGGTTAAAAAAGAGAAAGAAAAAAAGTACTATGCAAAGAACAAACAAGTTTACATGTATATTTATGGTCTCTACATGTGACTACTACATTTAAATTGCTAACTTAATAGTAATAGTGACTAATAACTGCAATTTTATTTTTTATTCAAATAATTATATGCATACTACTTTTCAAAAATTTGCCATTGGTAAGATTTTTAAATGTATGCTCACCAAGACTGCATCTAATTGATAAAAAAAAAATTATTGTTTTCTATTTTTAAATGTTCAAATGTAATTTATTCCTGTGATCAAAGCTGAATTTTCAGCATCATTACTCCAGTCTTCAGTGTCACATGATCCTTCAGAAATCATTCTAATGTGCTGATTTGCTGCTCAAGAAACATTTATGATTATTATCAATGTTGAAAACAGTTTGTATTTTTATGGAAACCGTGATACATATTAATTTTCATGATTCTTTGATGAACCGAAAGTTCTAAAGAACAGCATTTATTTAAAAAAAGAATCTTTTGTAACATTATAAATGTCTCTTGATAAATTTAATGTGTCCTTGAACGGTATTACAGAGTTTTTACAGCAATGATCACCTCTATGAATAATGAATGCCTTGAAAATCACAACGATCTGTCGCCACCTTAACTGTGTGTGTGGAGCACATCTGTAGCTCAGCAGGCGGCAGTAAAGGGGGTGTGTCTGTTTGTGATTGGCTCAGTGGATCCGCCCCCTATAGATGGGTGTGACTGTGAAACAAACGTCCTGCTCTATAATCAGATCTCAACTTTGTTGACACATTTATGCTTTTTTTACTGCGCCATGTGTGCAGAAAAGCTTCAGGTGATCATTCAAATGGGTTTGATTCACCAAGCAGACGTTATTATACACTGTATACATTCCAGAATAAAAAGGTATTGCACTTTCATAGCTCAGGAGAGTTATTTTTCATTTAAGTATTAACTTTATCTGAGGTGTTTCTACTAAAAATAAACATCAATGAGTCAATAGTTGTCATACGGTTAGAGTAGAGAGTTGTGAAATGATCATGGATAGAAGTTCACAACATCTGATGAGAAACATGTCATATTGATATCTCTTAAAGGGGTCCTTGATTATGATTTCACTTTTTTAACTTTAGTTAGTGGGTAATGTTGCTGTTTGAGCATAAACAACATCTGCAAAGTTACAACACTCAAAGGGATATTTTCTTTTACAGAATTCTCTGTTTAAGGACTACAACAAACGGCTGGTAGGGACTACAACGAGTTTCTTCCCGGGTTGGTGACATCAGAACCCCAAAATTTACATAAACCCGCCCCCAACAACACGCAACAAAAGGGGGTGTGGCTATGTTGGGCTGCTTTAGAGAAGAGGAAGAGTTGTTGTAGTAGAGTGTTGTTGACATGCCTCACAAACGAGGGTCAAGATTAACATGACGGCACATGAATCAACTCCACAGCAACTACATAAATTTATCCACTAACCATTCAGAAATGTCTAAAAGTTGTATCAGTGTATCTCCATCAGTGTCGACTCCGGTTTGAACAATGTAAGGCTGAACACTGTTACTAACAATCCTCATTTTGGCTGTGTGAGATTCTCCAGCTTTGTTGTTGTTGAGCTGTTAAAGCCCCGCCCTCTTCTAGAAAGGGGCGGGAGCAGCAGCTCATTTGCATTTAAAGGGACACACACAAAAAGAGCGTGTTTTTGCTCACACCCAAACAGAGGCAAATTTGACAAGCTATAATAAATGATCCGTTTAGCACAACTGGAGACACTTCCTAGATTTCTTTGGAAACTCAAACTCAGAAATTGCTAGTAAATTTCACAAATAATTATAAAGAAACAGCAATAACAGACTGAATTAAGTGTGAAATTTTGAAGTAGAAAGACTGAAATAGTCTCCATTTTATCTCACAGCTGTCTAGAAGAAAGAAAATAGGTTTTAAAGATATTTCTTTTGATTTGTCTTTCCCCTGGGATGTACTGAAACGCATACTGTATCATCTAAATCGGCACTGAACTAAACTGATCTGTACGGAAGAGGATTAGGGCCAAGCAATAATAAAAAAATAAAACCATCTCGAGATTAAAGTTGTTAAATTTCGAAAAAAAAACTTGTTAAATTTCAAGAAAAAAGTCAAGATAAAATGTTGAGAATAAACTCATTAAATTGCGAGAAAAAACTCATTAAATTTCGAGAAAAAAGTCGTTAAATTATGAGAACAAATTCGTAATTTAACGAATTTGTTCTTGTAATTTAACAACTTTTTTCTCATAATTTAATGACTTTATTCTCAACATTTTATCTCGACTTTTTTCTCAAAATTTAACGACATTTTTCTCATAATTTAACGAATTTGTTCTCGTAATTTAACGACTTTTTTCTCATAATTTAATGACTTTATTCTCAACATTTTATCTCGACTTTTTTCTTGAAATTTAACAAGTTCTTTCTCGAAATTTAACAACTTTAATCTCAAGATGGTTTTATTTTTTTATTGTTGCTTGGCCCTAATCCTCTTCCGTAGATCTGAATAATGACACTATTGTATTTTATAGAGCTGGTGTACAGCAGAATTTGTCTTGTATTTGATTAAATTTGCATAATTCATCATTATTTTCCTATATAAAGTGCTATAAATAAAGGTGACTTGGCTTGACGAAATACATTATATATCCTGTAAAATGCAATGAATGATAATGTTAAAATAGTCAGCTAATTAAAATGCTATCCTCCTTTTAAAGACACTTCATAAAAATAAAATTATGTTCTCTCATTAACCAGCCACACAAACATGATCACATACCACTGTAATGAGTGCTAGAGTTTCATGTTTGAAATTCATCTAAATGATTTCTGATGTTTCCCCAGTGCTGCATAAACTACAGTTTCTCTGAATTGTTTCTGTAAATTGTCTCCTTTCATTTTGCTCTGTCTTCACTGATAATTCCTGGAACAAGTGTGTGTGCGCTCTGGAAAGTTGAGAATTTGTTTTAATATATACAAACACATTTTCTTTAAAAACCATATACCTGTTTAACAGGTTTTAACATAACTGACAAGCATTTATCTGTCTTATAGCAGGTGAAACAGCAGGTTATACTGTAGGAGGGTCACATATCTATCCCGTCTGACCTGCTGCTCTCCTCGAACCACAGAAACTGCCCTGAGGGAGAGTAGAGGGGCACTTAAACCACCCCAAATGAAAATCACCAAAACCTGCAAAACAGGTCCATGGAAGAATTCATGTGCACATCAATCACTTCAAATATTAAATAATATGTAATATTCTATTATAAAACAAATATAAAATTATACACTAAGATTAAAAAAAGTATCTTCTGCTCACCCAGGCTTCATTTATTTGATCAAAAATACGGTAAATATTATATTTCTGTGATCAAAGCTGAATTTTCAGCATCATTACTACTTATAACTACTTACTTTCGTACTTATAAAGCACATATTAATGCCTTATTCTACATCCCATAATCCTATCCAACTTAACAACTGCCTCACTAACTATTAATAAGCAGTAATGTTTTTTAAGGCAAAAGCCATACTTAATAGTTAGTTAACAGTGAGAATTGGACCCTAAACTAAAGTGTAACCAGAATCTTTTGTAACATTATAACTGTCTCACTGTCACTTTTAAGCATTTTAATGCATCCTTGCTGAATAAAAGTATTAAATTCTAGAATGTTAGAACTGACTTGCTACAACAATAGTAAAAAGGAAGTTTAGACCACTAATACCACTAGTTCTCCTCTGTAGAATGAGATGACACTACCTGATGCAACAGTAGGGCAAATGTCATGGGCACATCCAGATTACTCCATTTACAGCTAGCAAATAAAAGCAAATAGCACTTTATACGCTCCACTATCAGATTCTTCAAGGAAGCAAGGGATGTTTGGCCTTAAAATATGTCAGTGCCATTGTTTTGTCTCAAGAAGAAGCACACAAGTAATGTTTCTTTTTTTCACATTTAAAAAAGCTACTTAAATGTCTTAATTTCATAAGGCCTACTCCTGGCTTAATCTGAGCCCTGTCTGTGAAAACCAGGCCTTTATGTGTTAATGACACACCTAATCCGGCTTTAAAGTCAAACAAAGTGAGTCAATATGATGCAATCTCGTGTGTGAGTGTTTGCATGAACACTGAGAGGTGTGATGTTTGGTGTTTTTCTGCTGAGCCATCCATTCATAGTGGAGTACAAGATGTCAGCCGAAAGGAATGTTGTTTCAGAGGTCGAGACAGTCATTATGTTGCACCAATCACTTTGAACATAAATAGGGTCAATTGAATAAATGTGATGAATGCATCAATCGTAAACTATTGTGCACTTGTAGTTGCATGTTCTAGTCGTTAACCACATATTTGGCAATAACGAAACTCACAATCCGACTGCATTCCACGTTACTGTGTTAATGTGTCCATGCTCTGACATCATGTCATCATGCATCAGCACATTAATCACTCCACTGAGCCATTACAAAGACCTGAACGAGCTTCATGCAGCACATAATTAGATGTGAATGGAACTGTTATGAGTTTCTCATTAACCGTCGCTGCTGTGAATCTCAGACACGTGCCCTGGCAAGACATTAACCACACTAACTAGGGGCACTTCAGGGAAGGGTGGACGAAGAGAAGCTACAGCAACACTGTTTAAGTCAAAATAAAATAAAATAAACATTCAATATCTTGAGGCAAAAAAATGAGTGTTAATGGATTGCAAATGGAATGTATATCATAATTTAGAATCAAGGATCAAATAAAAATGTTTTATGAATTAAAGATGCTATAAGGATAAAATGAAAATAAATAAATATATTAATCATATTTTATTATTAGAGGATTCTTATTTGATCAATTTTAGATTAGATACAATCTATTTTATTTTTATTAATATTTTGAATTAGCATTTATTTTTAGTTTTCATGATAATTTTAGTTTATATTTTAGTCATTTCATTATGTGCTTTTGTCATTTTTTTTTTTAATATTGCAATTTAGGTTTCATTTATTTTTATTTTTATTTCAGTTTTAGTTTTTATTTATTTCCAGTTAATAATTTTAGTGCTTCAACTTAAACTTATTTCAGTTTATGTCCAAGGCAATATTTCTTTAATTTATTTTAGCTTTATTTCAACTAACAGAAATGTTTTTAATAATTAATGTTAATAACCCTGATTGTTACTTATTATTAATCCAATAATAATGATGAAATTTCATTAGCATTCCTTTAGGATTTTTTCAAAGGCTTGTTAAATAAATATCAAAGGCCCTCACAAGAGCGATAAAGAAATTCTTTATCAACAAAGGAAAGTGAAAACATGACTGGGTCATATTTCACCCCAAAAATCAAAAGAAACAAAGAAATTATATTTTGCATGCAAAATCAAGCCCTTTTTGCATTATTTTCATGACTATGAAACACATTTGTCCCCCTCATTACCACAAATTTGATTTAAATGTAAGTATTTATACATCATTATTTGTAATGCCTTTAATCTAAAATTAAATAATATCGTTACAGCAATTTTACATTTAATAAAAATCACCTCTGAGAATAATGAGAAGTAAATCAGAAGTAAAATGTTCCGACACATTACAGTAATAAAAAATGTGAGGGAAAATGTGCATGAAAATAATGTTACAATACAAAAGTCATTTGAAACAAATGTCATTTAATAATTAATTAAACGACAGAAAGAAAGAAATTTGCTTAATTATCATTAAACTATTCCACAATGCAAAAAATACAATAATCTCATTTGTTTTGTTTTGATTTTGGGGTGGAATAATGTGACATGTTTTCCTGACACTTTTAACTGACACATTCCATCTTTGTTACAGTCAGGTTGTGAATTCAAAACTGTTACATTATGACACAGACGTTCTAAAGTGTATCAAAGCTCTTTTGTTACTTTGTGTCAAAGTTCTATTGTTACTTTGCATCAGTTCCTGACACTTTTTACTGACACATTCCATTTTTGTTACAGTCAGGTTGTGAATTCAAAACTGTTACATTATGACACAAACGTTCTAAAGTGTATCAAAGCTCTTTTGTTACTTTGTTTCAACGTTCTGTTGTTACTTTGCATCAGTTCGAGTGAAACAGTCACACTGACACACACATGACAGTCCAGCACACACTGAATACTCGCCTGTGCAGTGATGATGACTACAGCCCTGTAGGGATCAATCGAGGACTGTAAACAGTGTGGATGACAGTGCAAAAACTGTGTGGCACAGCTGATCTGGAGTCAGTCACAGCATTAACAGAAATGACTTTCACTGTTTCTTACATGATTCATAAGCACAGAAAGACACTTACCAGCTAAAATTGCCTTTCCAGGGTGTGTGAGTTTGGCTTGTCCGGCGGGCGCAGCGGCTGATAAACAGTGCGGTCTGTGAAAGGACTCACAAATTTCGGGTTCACTGACATTTTTCTTGTTTTAAAACGGGCTGAGTAGAAAAACGCGCCTCCTCCACAGCAGAAACTGTATTTGTAGTGCAGACGCCGCTCATAAGTGAAGTGACGGGCTCTTTGAAATCTTTTGACAGCCCGAAGTTTCCTGCTCACTCAGTAGGGCGCACAGAGTGTGAGTGTGTTTTTAAGGGAGGGAGAGGCTTCGTCTAGCGCCATATTTCTGACAAACACAACAGTCCTGTTAAGGTGGAACGGGCAGTTTTGTTCGGTTCATTCATTGGCGCGCGCGTTACAACATCATATCAGGAAAAATGAGCCTCATAAACTTTACAGATGTTGTTTTTGCAGACCTTGTAAACTTAACTTATATCTATTTTATTAGGAGAAGATACATATTTTGTTTTAATCTTAAATTTCGCGCGCAATTAAGTCGCAGCGATTTTTTTTTTTCCAAAAAAGCAAAAGAAACTTCGACTTTTTGTTATATGAATATTTTTATATTATGTCTTCTGTTATATTCAGTTTGTTATAGGCTATGAATGTCTTTTTGTCACATTAAACCTTTACCGTGACTTGACTTTTATTATACAAATATCAAATATTACATTTGTAATAGGCTACTTTGATGATCTTAAGTAAATTAATGACCGTTTTAATATTTGTTGTACAAACATTATGTATAATATAACAATATAATTATTTAAACTATATATATGACGAAAATTATTTATAATATAAAAATATAATTATTTATACTATATATATATATGTATACGTGTGTGTGTGTATATATATGTATAGATAGATAGATATACATATTATGTAATATGTATATATATATATATATATATATATATATATATATATGCATTGTAATTATATATTATGTGCGTGTGTGTATATATATATATGTATAGATAGATAGATAGATAGAATTATTATTATTATTATTATTATTATTATTTTAAGTTGCATTGTAAGATGCAAATGGGGCAAAACACGTGGAAAATATAATTTTTTATTCATATTTTAAAAAATGTATCTAATCGTGGAAAAAGCTTAGGAATTTCCAAGTAATTCAGAATGATGGTGATGACATCTGCTGGTGAGTAAGTGTGTGTGTGTGTGTGTGTGTGCGTGCGTGTGTGTGTGTGCGTGTGCGGTGCGTGTGTGTGTGTGTGTGTGTGTGTGTGTGTGTGTGTGTGTGTGTGTGTGTGTGTGTGTGTGTGTGTGTGTGTGTGTGTGTGTGTGTGTGCGCGCGCGTGCGTGTGATGATAGAGAGGTGTTGTCTGTGGCCATTCATTTGAACTGTAATCTTCAACTTCTGCTTTCTCTAATTTCCCTGCATTTTGAGCTTTAATGCGTGAGTACACGAGAATAACAATAAACATGGCAAATTACAGCATGCAAAAACTTCAAACCCCTTCAAAACTTTATCATGGTGACCAAAGCTTCTATCAAAATATGTACTATATGCTAGAATTTATTGTAGTTTGGTGGAGATTAAAGCTACAATAAACTGTTCATTTTATTTTTTGGTAAAAATATATAACTTTTTATGTTTCACTGGGGACTTTTATTTGGAAATCTTTTTTGTGACGCCAGTGCGCATGCGCAGTTTGTCTCCTTCACTTTGTCCTGTAGCTGTTAGTGTCAAATCTGAAACACAGGACACTCAAAAGATTCTGCTTTCATTTAGCATCATCATTCCATTTCTTTCTTAACAGAAACAACAACAACATCCACGGTATGAATTAATTTATCAACTTTAAACCATGCAGATTTTAATATTATTGACCCAGTTAGTTGTGTGTAGTGTTGTTATAGCAGCATGTGTTAGTTAATGAGAAACAGACAGCAGCTCCTTTACACGATCTCACCCTAAAACACTTTTTCCTAGTCAGCTTTGTAGTTTTGTTCTGTTAAATATGTTAAAAAATATATATCTTTATAATTATTAAATGTGACGTGTGTGCCCTCTCTGTGCAAGGCTTTCTGCATATGATTAAGTCTTAAATGCTTGATTAGATTATCAAGCTCGAGACCACGCCCCTCATTGCATAAACATGCTGAGCGGTTTTCTTTGCCTCATGTTTCAGTAATGCACATGTTACTTTACTAATAGAGGAAGGTGTTTCAGTTTGATTACAGCATGTCTGTCCTGTGCAGTCAGCTTTGCTCTTCCTCATTTCAATGTCATATGCTTACCTTACATAGACAGCATGTTTAATGCCCTAAAATGCTCCTTACAGGCAATGTTTGTTTCTACTGCAATTAAAAAACCACATGATACACACTGCTAATCAAGTAAATAAAGAAGATAGATGCACAGTATGAAGGAGTATTTTGCATGTAATCAAGGTATAATTTTATAGGTTGCCTTGCTAATTACAGTACTGGCATCTATTTATAATTCAGACTGAGATGTACAAAACTGCCATTGTTCAGAATTCAAAATTATGTTTTTAATATGTTTATAGAGTAAAGGGGACCTATAATGCCCATTTTCACAAGATATAGTTTCAGCTCAAAATCCCCCACAGATCATTTATTATAGCTTGTCAAATTTGCCTCTATTTGGGTGTGAGCAAAAACACGCCATTTTTGTGTGTGTCCCTTTAAATGCAAATGAGCTGCTGCTCCCCGCCCCCTTTCCAGAAGAGGGTGGAGCTTTAACAGCTCAACAACAACAAAGCTGGAGAATCTCACGCAGCCAAAATGAGGATTGTCAGTAACGGTGTTCAGCCTTACATTGTTCAAACCGGGAATCGACACTGATGGAGAGAAGTTACAACTTTTAGAATGAAACTGAACGTTTCTGAATGGTTAGTGGATAGATTTATGTACGGCATGACAACAACACTCTACTATAACAACTCTTCCTCTTCTCTAAAGCAGCCCAACATGGCCTTTGTTGCGTGTTCTCGGGGGCAGGGTTTGCATTGAATTTTGAGCGTCGTAACTTTGCAGATGTTGTTTATGCTCAAACAGCAACATTACACACTAACTAAAGTTAAAAAAGTCAAATCATAATCAAGGACCCTTTAAATGGGTTGCAAGTCAGAATGCAATCATGCACAGGTTGTTTTTACAAGGTTAGAAAATGAACAACTACTTCTATCTACATTCACACCATGGGTTTGGTTACCGATTATGCAGTTTTGTGGGTTTGCTCTATCTGCCGTTTGATCTCTGTTTTTTATATTTGTGCAGTTTACAGATGACATGATGATACCATGACATTTCAACATTGTATTTTGTTCAGATCCACTGATATTTTCCCTCTGGTTTAGATATAATGGCTGTTCCTCCTGCATACTCAGACCTGGGAAAAGCAGCCAAGGACATCTTCAGCAAGGGTTACGGTAAGAAAACTCACTCCGTCCCACAAAAGATGCTTTTGCTTTACAAGATGAATTGCATTCTACAGTAATTCATGTGTTTGTTTTGTTTGCAGGTTTTGGGATTGTTAAATTGGACCTCAAGACTAAATCTCAAAATGGAGTGGTGAGTTAATTTGTAGCACTAATCAATTTTTTAGTCTATTTTTAAGATGTTTAAGTTTTTATAATGTGACATTATTCACATGACAGTGAAGCAGATGTCATTACCGTAATGCTTAATAGTCATGTGTAAACGTTAACACAATTTTTGTGTCTTTGATGCACCATTTTGGGAAATGCATGTAGATGGTAAGATTATTGTAGGAGTGTTTGGGTGATGTGGCAAGTTTGCCTAATGTGGTCATCATCATGACACATCATTTACCATACAGACGGAACTGTTGAATGTTTATCTTGATGTCAGTTATCTGTGGGTAACTATTTTCAGATCACATGTGAGTTCGTTTTTTGAATCATTTCTTTCTGATTACTCAGCCTACATCACTCTAGCTGAACTGAGTCACATCCCATCAGCCCTGTGTTTCTGGGTCACATTTGAAACAAACCTAATTCTGCCACATCACCCGCCATCTGCCATCCAGCAAAGTCATGAACCACCTGCTCACATGTTTCAGTGTAAAAGTCTACTGCTTTTTAATATTTCACCAATATAGACTTTCTGACCGATTCTTTTAGCTGATAATTACAGGGTTGTTGGTTATTGATAACTGATTAAAAATCACTTTCGATAATTGATATAAGGTTAAATAAAATAAAATATAAATATTAGATAAACTTGAACTTAAAAAACTTATATTAGAAATACGTTTGAGTTGAACTACTAAGATTGCTAAAACTGAAATAAAAATGTAAAAATAATTAAAGCTAAACTGAAATGAAAAATTAACTAAACAAAATTAGTAAAACTTCAACTAAATTTAAAATGAAAATGGAAAAAAATAAAATATGTTAATTCAAACAATGAATTGCCCTTGCATATATATATATATATATATATATATATATATATATATATATAGGGCTGTCAAACGATTAATCGTGATTAATCGCACACAAAATAAGTTTGTTTACATAATAAGTGTGTATACTGTGTATATTTATGTATATAGAAATACACACATGCATGCATATATTTAAGAAATATTATATATGTATATATATATATATATATATATATATATATATATATATATATATTATATATATAATATAAACATTTTATATATAAATATAATATACTTTTGTTAAATATATACATGCATGTGTGTATTTCTATATACATAATAAATAAACACAGTACACACTTTTATTATGTAAACAAACTTATTTTGGATGAATTGTTTGACAGCACTAATATATATATATCACTACAGAATAATGATAATTATATATTAATTATATCAGAAATAAAAATTATAATTTTGCTAAATGAATAATGTCCAATGTTATCCATCTATACTATTTTGTCTGTTTTCAGCAAAAATACACTCACGTTACGTGAAATTACAAACTTTGGAAACTTCTGCGTCGGGCATCAGAACAATATATAATGCTCGGCACATAAATAGGCAACCGTCTAGAACTTTTGTAACCTTTACCAATAAAAAAACAAATTATAGTTAATACTCATATGGTCACAGATGCATGCCTAAATGTTTTTTCCTAATAATAAAATTCAACTGCAGGAGTTCAACACATCTGGATCCACTAACACAGACACGGGAAAAGCTGGCGGGAGTTTGGAGACCAAGTATAAAATGAGTGATCTGGGATTGAGTTTCAACCAGAAGTGGAACACAGACAACATGCTCAGTACAGAAGTCTCTGTGGAAGACCAGGTCAGTAGAGCAAACTCACATCATGACCTTTCACCTCTTGGAGTTGCATAGGATATGATCAAAATGGTTAATTTGCAGGGTGTGAATTTTGCCAAGTTAAGACATGTTCCTGAATCGACATAATGTTGATCCTGGAACAACATTCCTATCTGAAAATGTAATCCTACCCCTAAACCTAACCCTTCCCATAACTGATCCCTAAAATCACAGGGAAATAATAGGTGAATAACACTGATGTAGATGCATTTCACCCTGATTGTGAGCCTAAACTTGACATAAACTCAAATCTGATTAGTTGATTGCAATGTTGTACTTGGTGAGATCAGGTTCACTGCATTGAGTACCCGTCTTATGAATCTTGTATCTTTTGTTGTCTCCTCAGCTTGCGCAGGGGTTGAAAGTGGCCCTGGATACGTCTTTTGTCCCAAACACAGGGTGAGTTGTCAGCGTCTGACGCATCGAGGCCGGTTTGATGATTTTGTTCTTTGACAGTGTTGTTTTCTCTTTAGTAAGAGGAGCGGTAAACTGAAGACCGGCTACAAGCGTGACTTTGTCAACATGAGCTGCGACATTGATTTTGAGGGTCCGGTCGTGCACTCGTCAGCGGTTCTGGGATACGAAGGATGGCTCGCGGGCTACCAGATGGCGTTTGACACGGCCAAGTCCAAACTGGTGCAAAATCACTTCGCTCTGGGATACAAGACCGAAGACTTCCAGCTTCACACCAACGTGTAAGAATCAGGGAAAACTACACAGAAACAGCTGATTAGGGGTTCGAAAATTGATGTTTCTGACATGTGTGCATATACTGATCACTACAGCAGATTTGTACTTGTGTGTGTGTGTGTGTATATATATATATATATATATATATTTATACACACATATATAGTGAAATATTACAATTTAAAACAACATCCTGTGATCAAAGCTGAATTTTCAGCATTATTACTCCAGTCTTCAGTCTCACTGTTTATTAATTATTAATGTTTTTCATGATTATCAATGTTGAAAACCATTTTTGCTGCTCAATATTTTTGTGAAAACCATGCCACATTTTTTTCAGGATTCTTTGATGAATATAAAGTTTAAAAAAAACAGCATTTATTTGAAATAGAAATATTTTGTAACAATAGAAATGTCTTTATGGTAACTTTTGATCAATTTAATGCAGCATTGCTGAATAATTTTTTTTTAATGGAAGTGCATCAGTTTTTCATAAAAAATATGAAGCAGCACAACTGTTTTCAACATTGATAATAATAATAAAAGTTTCTTGAGCAGCAAATCAGCATATTAGAATGATTTCTGAAGGATCATGTGACACTGAAGACTGGAGTAATGATGCTGAAAATTCAGCTTTGATCACAGAAATAAATTACACTTTAACATGTATTTACATAAAAAACGGTTATTTTAAATTGTAATAATATTTCATAATATTACCGTTTTTACTGTATTTTTCATCAAATAATTGCAAGCTTCATGAGCAGAAGAGACTTCAAAAACTTATTCCAAACTTTTGAACTAGTGTGTGTGGATAGATAGATAGTATATAAGGATGTTATAGATATGTTGCATGAACTGTGTCATGTGTCAGCAGTAATGACGGAGCTGAGTTCGGAGGATCGGTCTATCAGAAGGTGACTGATCAGCTGGAGACGGCCGTCACTTTGTCCTGGACCACCGGCAGCAACAACACGCGCTTCGGAGTTGCTGCAAAGTACCAGCTAGATAAAGACGCCTCGTTGTCTGTGAGTTAACAATCTTTACGCATGAACGCTTGGCCAGAGCATTGCAAACATGTGGTTCCGTTACATATAACAGTGGAGAAAGCAAATGCACATGTTGCATTATGAATTGCGTTCTGACACATTTTGCAACAACACGTGAATCTAGAAGCATCTGCATTCATGTACTTTAGGCCTAAATCTGCCTTTAAATAAAACATAGAAGCTATATTACATTTTCAAAGCTTGGAATGACTAACCTGACCATGATTATTCATTATTTTCTTTAACAGGCCAAAGTGAACAATTCCAGCCTGATTGGAGTTGGTTACACTCAGAGCCTTCGACCTGGTAATCATGTTATAATTATTGTTTATGATCTCTTCTACATTTCTACAGTATGCAGTATGTAAACTGGGCACAGTATGTCAATTTTCTGTATGCACCAAATACCCAGATGACATTTGGCAAAATGTTCAATATACAGCCAGGGTCTGCTTTATCCCACAATGCAATGCAGTGTGAAGAATGAGCCGTGTTTGTGAAGTTTCAGCTCAAAATCCCCCACAGATCATTGATTATAGCTTGTCAAATTTGCCCCTATTTGTGTGTGAGCAAAAACACACCGTTTTTGTGTGTGTCCCTTTAAATGCAAATGAGCTGCTGCTCCCCGCCCCCTTTCTAGAAGAGGGCGGAGCTTTAACAGCTCAACAACAACAAAGCTGGAGAATCTCCCTATGTTGCATGTTCTTGGGGGCGGGGTTTATGTAAATTTTAGGGTTTGTGATGTCACTAACCCGTGAAGAAGCTCGTTGTAGTCCCTACCAGCCGTTTGTTGTAGTCCTTAAAAAGCGATTTCTGTAAAAGAAAATATCTCCCTTTGCATTGAACTTTGAGCGTCGTAACTTTGCAGATGTTGTTTATGCTCAAACAGCAACATTACACACTAACTAAAGTTAAAAAAGTGAAATCATAATCAAGGACCCCTTTAATCAGTTGATCATACTGCTTGAGACATTATTACATGAAATTAAAATTGATTATGTTTCATTGAATTGTGAGATCATGTGAAAAAAAAGGTCACATACTACTGTTTAAAACATTTATTTTTGCATACTGCATACATTTTCACTAAAAAATAGTAAAAAAAACACTTAAAAATAGCAATTTTTCATAAATAGTATGCAAATACAGCACACTAGTTTTTCATTCCAAACATGTTTTCACTAGCGTTTAAGTTGTTATTATCCCTTTAATGTCTCATATTCTCTTTCTCATCGTCAAGGGGTGAAACTCACTCTCTCGGCTCTCATCGATGGAAAAAACTTCAACACCGGCGGACACAAGGTCGGACTGGGTTTTGAGCTGGAAGCGTAGCTGCCATAGTGCAAAAGACACTGAAGACGAGAGACCCGGTCCTCACAACCCTCCTAGCACCCGATGACTAACAACACTTAGCGGCATGTTGATGGTTTTTGCAAGTCTGTGGGAGTCGAGTGATTCTGATCTGATCTGATCTGGCCTTCTAAGGGAAATATTTGCCGGTCAGCTAATTTATTTAATGAATGTCGTATATTTACCGTAGACCACCTGCAGCAAACCAAAATACACAAGTAGTGGTAGATTTGCAAGCACAGTAGAAACATTTGGAGTGTTTCTCTGGTGATGTCAGTGCATGCTAAGCACTTCAATTTGTTTTATTGCGTTGATGAGTGAAGGTCAGAAAATGCATGATGGTAGTTGAGATTATTTCTCGGGTTGCAGCTTTAGAGTGACGCCGCACTTATAGAGCTTTAGGCATAGACAGCTCACAGGAAACTGACAAGACAGCATGTGTATTTTTAGAGCTTGCAATACTTTCTTATCTTACACACTCATTGATGGGTAGAAAGCAACTCTTTACTGTGGGAAAAATCATGCTAGTTAGCAACCCACTTCAAATGTGTTCTGGTGTACAAAACAGCAATTTGATCATCAAACACTTTATGAGCACAGGTTTCAATGCGTTGTACATACCAACTGCTTTTTCCATATATATATTGCCCAAAAGTTTGGACACATTGCTATATTTTTGAAAGAATGCCTGAATTTTGATCAAAAATCTATAATAATAATGATTTCTGAAGGCTGGAGTAATGGCTGATGAAAATTCAGCTTTGCATCACAGAAATAAATTATATTTTAAAGTATATTGAAATAGAAAACCCTAAAGCCCAAAGTATAGTTAATTTTTTGCGCGTACGCGAGGGTCGGCGTACAGTGTGCATGGCACAAATCAAGTCCCCCCAGGAATCGGGTCTCCTTTAGGACCCCAAGTGATCCCATTGGTTCAATGAACTTTTAATGGGTAATATTTTTTGCACCTGATTATAATTCCTGCAAAAGTCACGTTATGATTTATATCATTTAAAATGTGTTATAATGACCATTAATGTTTTATAAATTACATGATTCATATATACTAGTATATAACTGAAGCTATAGGTTTTAAAATCAAGCATTTCTCGTTCTGTTTTTTTTTTTTTTTTTTAGTTGGCTTTTGTACTAGCATGGCATACGTCTACCCGATTAACCTGCTAGATTAGTTTATATTATATGTTTTTTGTTTCCAATATCATGCAATGCATAGGCATTCATTTTAGATTTGTGCACTTAATGTAATAAACATCATACAATAGTGAAATATGTTATAATTAGTCAAGACATCGTGATAACAACATCAGGCATTACCGCCTGGATCCTAAAGGGGACCCGATTCCTGGGGGGGGACTCAATTTCTCATGATACCGGATTATTGTAACCGCGACCTGTGAAGTATACTTTCGACTGTTTGCGTACAATAACATACGTGTAAAAAAACAAAGTATACCCAGGGCTTTATTTTAAATTGTAAAAATATTTCACAATATTGCTGTTTTTCTGTATTTTTGATAAAAAAAATAGTAATGTGTCCACTTTTGATGTGATGGGTACTATATATTACAGAAGAGGATTAAGGCCAAGCAATAATAAAAAAAAAATAAAACCATCTCAAGATTAAAGTAGTTAAATTTCAAGAAAAACCTCATTAAATTTTAAGAAAAAAGTCGAAATAAAATGTTGAGAATAAACTCGTTAAATTACGAGAAAAATGTCGAGATAAAATGTTGAGAATAAAGTCATTAAATTATGAGAAAAAGTCGTTAAATTACGAGAACAAATTCGTTAAATTATGAGAAAAATGTCGTTAAATTTCGAGAAAAAAGTCAAGATAAAATGTTGAGAATAAACTTGTTAGATTACGAGAAAAAGGTCGAGATAAAATGTTGAGAATAAAGTCATTAAATTATGAGAAATAGTCATTAAATTACGAGAACAAATTCATTAAATTACGAGAAAAAACTCGTTAAATTTCGAGAAAAAAGTCAAGATAAAATGTTGAGAATAAAGTCATTAAATTATGAGAAAAAGTCGTTAAATTACGAGAACAAATTCGTTAAATTATGAGAAAAATGTCTTTAATTTCGAGAAAAAAGTCGAGATAATGTTGAGAATAAAGTCATTAAATTACGAGAAAAAAGTCGTTAAATTACGAGAACAAACTCGTTAAATTTAGAGAAAAATGTCGAGATAAAATGTTGAGAATAAAGTCATTAAATTACGAGAAAAAAGTCGTTAAATTACGAGAACAAACTCGTTAAATTATGAGAAAAATGTCGTTAAATTTCGAGAAAAAAGTCAAGATAAAATGTTGAGAATAAACTTGTTAAATTACGAGAAAAAACTTGCTAAATTTCAAGAAAAAGGTCGAGATAAAATGTTGAGAATAAAGTCATTAAATTATGAGAAAAAGTCGTTAAATTATGAGAACAAATTCGTTAAATTATGAGAAAAATGTCTTTAATTTCGAGAAAAAAGTCGAGATAATGTTGAGAATAAAGTCATTAAATTACGAGAAAAAAGTCGTTAAATTACGAGAACAAACTCGTTAAATTTAGAGAAAAATGTCGAGATAAAATGTTGAGAATAAAGTCATTAAATTACGAGAAAAAAGTCGTTAAATTACGAGAACAAACTCGTTAAATTATGAGAAAAATGTTGTTAAATTTCGAGAACAAATTCGTTAAATTATGAGAAAAATGTCGTTAAATTTCGAGAAAAAAGTCAAGATAAAATGTTGAGAATAAACTTGTTAAATTACGAGAAAAAGGTAGAGATAAAATGTTGAGAATAAAGTCATTAAATTATGAGAAAAAGTCATTAAATTACGAGAACAAATTCATTAAATTACGAGAAAAACTCGTTAAATTTCGAGAAAAAGGTCGAGATAAAATGTTGAGAATAAAGTCATTAAATTATGAGAAAAAGTCGTTAAATTACGAGAACAAATTCGTTAAATTATGAGAAAAATGTCTTTAATTTCGAGAAAAAAGTCGAGATAATGTTGAGAATAAAGTCATTAAATTACGAGAAAAAAGTCGTTAAATTACGAGAACAAACTCGTTAAATTTAGAGAAAAATGTCGAGATAAAATGTTGAGAATAAAGTCATTAAATTACGAGAAAAAAGTCGTTAAATTACGAGAACAAACTCGTTAAATTATGAGAAAAATGTTGTTAAATTTCGAGAACAAATTCGTTAAATTATGAGAAAAATGTCGTTAAATTTCGAGAAAAAAGTCAAGATAAAATGTTGAGAATAAACTTGTTAAATTACGAGAAAAAGGTAGAGATAAAATGTTGAGAATAAAGTCATTAAATTATGAGAAAAAGTCGTTAAATTACGAGAACAAATTCGTTAAATTATGAGAAAAATGTCTTTAATTTCGAGAAAAAAGTCGAGATAATGTTGAGAATAAAGTCATTAAATTACGAGAAAAAAGTCGTTAAATTACGAGAACAAACTCGTTAAATTTAGAGAAAAATGTCGAGATAAAATGTTGAGAATAAAGTCATTAAATTACGAGAAAAAAGTCGTTAAATTACGAGAACAAACTCGTTAAATTATGAGAAAAATGTTGTTAAATTTCGAGAACAAATTCGTTAAATTATGAGAAAAATGTCGTTAAATTTCGAGAAAAAAGTCAAGATAAAATGTTGAGAATAAACTTGTTAAATTACGAGAAAAAGGTAGAGATAAAATGTTGAGAATAAAGTCATTAAATTATGAGAAAAAGTCGTTAAATTACGAGAACAAATTCGTTAAATTATGAGAAAAATGTCTTTAATTTCGAGAAAAAAGTCGAGATAATGTTGAGAATAAAGTCATTAAATTACGAGAAAAAAGTCGTTAAATTACGAGAACAAACTCGTTAAATTTCGAGAAAAATGTCGAGATAAAATGTTGAGAATAAACTCATTAAATTACGAGAAAAAAGTCATTAAAATTACAAGAACAAATTCGTAATTTAATGAGTTTATTCTCAACATTTTATCTTGACTTTTTTCTCAAAATTTAACGACATTTTTCTCATAATTTAACTAATTTGTTCTCGTAATTTAATGACTTTTTTCTCGTAATTTAATTACTTTATTCTCAACATTTTATCTCGACTTTTTTCTTGAAATTTAACAAGTTTTTTTCTCGAAATTTAACGAGTTTTTTCTCGAAATTTAACAACTTTAATCTCGAGATTTATTTTTTTATTATTGCTTGGCCCTAATCCTCTTCCGTAATATATATATATATATATATATATATATATAGAGAGAGAGATATATATATATATAGATATAGTGTGTGTGTGTGTATATATTTATACACACACACTAATTATACAATTATCTTGGTCTTTGTACCTCATTTTTCCAGTGGAAAATAAGAAATTCTAATAAACAAAGAAAAATGTTATGTTGTTTTGTATTATTTAGAGTTGTGCTTGTTTCGAGGACCTACTTCACAGTAAATGTATAAGAAAAAATGCACCACAGTTCAAAAGTTTAGGGTCAGTTTTTTTTTTTTTTTTTTTTTTTTTGAAAGAAATTAATACTTTTAATTTATTCATTTCTGTTTCAAATTAATGCTGTTCATTTGAACTTTCAAAGAATCCTGACGATATCCAACGTATCACGGTTTGCATTTTATTTTTTGCGGTATCACAGTTTCCACAAAAATATGAAGCACCACAAAATTCAGCTTTGCCATCACAGGAATAAATTACATTATAAAATATATTTAAATAAAAAACAGTTATTTTAAATTAAAAATACTATTTCACAATATTACTGCATTTTTAATCACATAAATGTAGTCCTAGTGAGCATAAGAGACTTCTTTCAAAACATTAAATACCGACCCCAAACTTTTGACCTGTAGTGTATGAACAACAAATGTTTTTTCCTCAAAGAACAAATTGTTGAATGCACAATGAATTGAAATCTCAAAGTCCGACCAATATCTTTTCTCTCACATTGCCCATCTGCACGGCAGATTTGGTTTCAGAGAAGGTTCACTTTTGCCACAACCTGCCTGCATCCGGTGTGAGAAAACGCCCGTTCGCCAACTATATAGTATGATAGTTCTTCCGCAAGTCTTTCTACATGCGATCGATCCGGGTAGAATCCTTCCCTGGACATCTCGTCAATAAAACAATCCATTACGTGGCTCTTCTCCAAAAGCATAAAGGGCAGGAACTCTGCTTCCAAAAACAGCATGTGGTATCTTTGAAGGTGACTGTTTAACAAAGGCGTCAGCTCCTGACTCAAGCTCAGACGGCCTGAGACGGCGACGCTGGAGTTGTGCAGGACGAACTTGGTGATGTCTTCGTGTCCCAGGTTGCTGATGAGGATGTAAATGGCGTTTAAGTATTCATTGTTGTTTTGGGGCTGAATCAGGTCTCGCAACGTGTCCAGCAACTCCCTGGGCATGTGTTCCACTTCATCGAAGATGAAGACCGGTATCTTCTCCATTTCCTCAGCTTGGTTGACCATTTCCGAGATGTTAGAGTCCAGAGATTTGGTGCATTGTGGGATATCGTCTTCTGTTGGGCAATGGTGCAGCACAAAGTACTGCATCACCAACTCATCTCCAACAACCGAGCGAAAATGCTGAGCCAGTAATCGGCCAACGTGGCTCTTCCCAACTCCTGTAGGTCCGTGAAGCGACAACACCAAAGGTTTATTGTGTACATAAGTTGACAAATAATCATGTAAGTGACCCAGAAGGCGCTCCGTCACTTCATGTTGGCCAAACACTTCCCTGTTAAGTGTCTTCTCCAGACCATCTAGATCATATTTGAGCACGTGGTCGTCCAAGTTCTCGATGGCGTTGTAAACCTGTAGAAAGACGATGATGCACAACAAGTACAGGCAGTTCTTTGCACGGCTGCGCTCTTTTGTGGGTACGGCTCTCAAACTGCTGCTCGGATACATGACCTTCCTCTTTTTCTTTCGCTTGCGTGGGGAAGCGGGTTTGCGGTTTATAGTCTCGTGAACATTTTCAAATGTGAAATACTTTGGGCTGGTGGACCGCGGAGACATGATGCTCTGGGACAAAGTTGATATCTCCAGACGCCGTTTCTTCATGGCCTGGTACTTCTGGCGAATGCGCACCATGGCGCGTACACTTGAGGAGAACTGGGAGAAACTTCCCGTGCCGTTTTCCTTCAGCTCTTTCGGCTGGTCCCCCTTCAGCCTGTCACTTGGGTCTTGTTCTCCCATCTGTGGAAAGCAACGTAGAAATGTACAAAAAGATATGAGAATTTGAGTGATTTACGTGCTAAAATATAAGGATTTCGAAATCCACCACCAACTTTTTTGCCGACTATAGTTTTTAGAGGATTGTCCAGCCAGTGAAATAGTGGCAATGCAATATGCATTCAAAAAATTTAAAATTGAATTAAAATAAAAGATTGTTTCAAGGTTTATTTCTGTTCCACTAGCAACAATTTGCAGTAAAACAAACTGAACCAATTTCATGAATGTGCGTCAGGACTGTGTATATGTGTATGTGATATGAAAACAATTTCAGATGATTTGGAAAGAATTAATCATGCTAGGATGATTGGGGTGATTTTGTAGGAGAGTGAATCTGCATAGAAAATAAACAAATTACAAGCATTGATAAATAGAACAAAGATACAAATTAAATAAATAAGTGATTTATGTTTTTCAGTTAAGTCTTTAATTTATACAGTGAAGACAGACACTGAATAATCAATATAAAATAACACTGCATAGTCTTTATTGTATACATTAAATATAATTAATCTTTGTTAAATCTACAAAAGTGAATTTTTCTTTGTATTTTGTTTGATTAACATTAATTACACAGAAATCAGCAGGAATATTAGGTTGCTGTCACTTTAAGACCAAATGCACTGTATATAATAATTTATATAATATCCAATTTAATGATACACAACCGTTTTCTTTCTCAATTGTTTACATTCATGTGAGCCATAGTGACTGTGTTTATGAGGATAATCATCAAGTCAGGCATTTTGAACACGCAATGCAAGATCTACCTACCTGCAAAGTTTAGCTCCAACCCTGATAAAACACACCTGAATCAGCTAATTAAGATCTCCTGGACCTGGAGCACTTGATAATTACAGACAGGTGTGTTGAGCAGGGCTGGAGCTACACTCTGCAGGAAGGTTGATCTCCAGGAACAGGTTTGGGCACCCCTGTTCTACACCCTGCGTTCCATTTGGAAGGGCTCATCCCGAGAGCTTCGAAGGGATGAAGGGTGTAGGGGTCAAAAAACTCTTTTTTTGGAAATGTATAGGTAAAATCGAACTCCGAGCCCCTTGTACCCATTTTGTGACGTCAAACAAATTCTCTGTGCAAAGGATCATGGGTGCCCGAAGTGTCCACCAGTTTTGAGCACTTCGTTTTGGAACGACCCTTCAATATGGTGGCCACTCTCTCTCCTCCCCCATCATGAGTGAACATGCCCCTACTGCTGATTGGCTCACTCTCTCTCCTCCCCCATCATGAGTGAACACGCCCCCTACTGCTGATTGGCTCACTCTCTCTCCTCCCCCATCATGAGTGAACACGCCCCCTACTGCTGATTGGCTCACTCTCTCTCCTCCCCCATCATGAGTGAACACGCCCCCTACTGCTGATTGGCTCACTCTCTCTCCTCTCTCTCCTCCCCCATCATGAGTGAACACGCCCCCTACTGCTGATTGGCTCACTCTATCTCCTCCCCCATCATAAGTGAACACGCCCCCTACTGCTGATTGGCTCACTCTATCTCCTCCCCCATCATAAGTGGACACACCCCCTCCTGCTGATTGGCTACAAGTGTGTTGTGCTGCTCAGCTCAATCCACCTTCAACAGCGTTTCTCAGAAAACACTTACTGCACCTTTAAAAATAAAGGTTCTTTATCTGCATGGATCGGATGGTTCTATGAAGAACCTTTAACATCCATGATTCAGGTTCTTTATAGTGGAAAAAGGTAGTAAAAAGTATTTTTCACACTAAAAAAAAAAAAAAGGTTCTTTGGGCACCCCAAAATGATTCTTCTATGGCATTGCTGTAAAAACCACCTTTTTTGGATCTTTTTAAAGAGTGTTCTTGCATGTTTTATTTAGCACACTCACTTCAAAGTGAGCACATTTGCTAAATGACCCTGAATAACTCTTTAGTACATGACTCATGTAGGGCCCGGACGGTATCGCGGAATCCAGTCATAAAAATGGAGTTTAGTATATAATGCGGAATGTCACGGAATTTGTCAAATTTTTGATGAATGAATAAAAAGCAGGTCAGTACACTTAAATCAAATCGCGATATAGACTAGTATCAGTGAATATTAAACCGAAAATAGACTATTTAAATATGAATCCTGCATGTCTGGGTGCCTCTGAAATGCATGCATTTAGGCGCGCACGCACACTGAAGCACGTGCGACGCTCGCGGTGTTTTCATCCTCTGTCGCCAAACACAGAGAAACTCAAAGCTCTAGGCAACCCGTCAAAATAAAAGTTCGATTTAACTTGACAGAAACATATTAGTGTTGTACAGTAGAATTTAGATAAATTAATTTAATAATAAATTATTAAAAACTATCTTTTTAAGGAATAATCTCAGTTTTTCTTCCATGTTTTAATTTTAACAGTAGGCCTAAAGCTCTGCTGTGCAGCACATTGTTTGACAAAAAAGTTTAATTTCATGATTTAAAGATAAATTAGATGGTATGCGTTCATTTGATTGCCGGACAAATTAAAATACGGAACAAAATTTCTGAAAAAAAAATGCATAAAAATACTTTTTTTTAAATTAATAATTGTTGTTGTTTTTAAGAATTCAATTAATTTGACATGCTTTTTGATTATTAAAATGTAATTAAACCATTAAAATGGAATCCAGAAAAGTTAAAACAGAAAACAGAATTTGGTAAAAAAAAAATAAAAAAAAAATTTGAGTGGAAAGAATAAAACGTAGCCTATATCATAGGGTCCTAAAAAATTAAATTTTTTGTTAAACTTTTAGTAAATTGTTGGTAAATGGATAAGTTTCATTATTTCAATTAATTAGACATGCTTTTTAGTAGTAGATGTTGTTAGTCATTTGTATTGTCTTTTTAATGCACTTTGGGGTTAGCACAATGACAATAAAGTACTTGAAGTTTTTGATTACTAAAATTTAATTTAAAAAAATGGAATCCAGAAAAATGAAAACTGCGTGCATCATAAACTCTTCTTTGTGATGCATATTGCACCTTTATTTTGGTGCATTTGACAATTTACGTTTGCCACAAAGCAGCAAATGCTGAAAGCAAGAATGGAGGCTTGTGCATTCAAATAATGAACATCCAGAAGTCATTATAGACATGCATAATTAGATAAAAAAATATCTGTTGCAAGTTTTATTTCTGTTCCACTAGCAGCACCAACGTGCAAAAGCAATCTGTTTTTTTTTTTTTCAGCGGCCTGACCAGATGAGAATTGGAGGTTTCTGCTTCTTGCACATTTTATTTAGTGTGCTCATCTCAAAGTGAGCGCATTTTCTATCCTGAATGGCGCAGAATAACTAATTAGCATATGATGACTCAACTGCACGCATCGTAAACTCAACCTCTACTTTGAGATGCACCTTCAATTTGGTGCATTTGACAGTTTGCATTTGCCCACAAAACAGAAGGCATGTTGTGACAACGTCATTCACTTTTTTTTAAGCTGCATTCACCTTGCCTGTAGGCTGAAAGTCTAGTGTTTACAACTATACACATGCAAATTATACTCCATTTAAACAAGTTTCATCTGCAACAAAAAAACAAAAGAGCTCAGTTCCAAGAAAAGCCATACTTGCATTGACAAGTATCAAATGACAAAAACTCCAGTTTCCTGCTCCTAAGAGACCTCTCTCTATCCCCCCCTACAATGAAATGTTTGCTTCAAGCAAAGAAATGACCTTGAAAGCTTCTCAAAAGGTGTATTCAAACACAAACGGTTGCATTCAACATTCCACACATTCTGCTTTTCCTTTACAATCCCCTCTGCCAAAGCAGATATGGTTTCCTTCCTGGAAATCCTTTTTTCACACACCCCTTTTTGGAGAACAAGGGTAATAAAAAGTGCCCCGTAGACTGTTAAACCACGAGTATGCTTGAGCACGTCTCCCTCCAGCTAGTTTTGCAAAGACCACTTAAATAAGGGAAGTTCAGAAAGACAAGAATGTTGCTTCAGCTGCAGTGGTTAAACTTCATCAGATACAACAGGAAGACAAATGTAAAACTTGAGAAGGACAAACAGAGTATGCATCATACAAATGGAGTTGGCTTACCTTCAGTAAACACTCTGAATAACAGCTGGTGCGTGGTTATGAAATCTCAAGCTCCTCTAGAAGCTTCACTGATGAGCAGAGGAGAGGAGAGGTGGCGACTTCCTCACAGCCAGAGGAACATTAACAGGCTTTGCAGCTCCTCCTATCTGCAAACCACACCTCCTTCCATCACGCACAATCATATTACAGAGAAACAGACCTTCTCGTGCTCCTTTGTGGACTTAAAAAAAGTTTGTTTGCACTTCAATGTACGTCATCTGATTCAGAGAAGGAAACTTGGGAATTGCAATACTGTTGGTGGAAAATCACCATTCAAGTAATTGAATCCAAAGATTGTATTCGTTTGCGTAAGCAGCTAAATATTTGTTTCATTGTGTGAATGACTGAGCAGGATTTGCTGAGGATTTGTGCTACATACACCAGCCCAGATGACTAAGTGACGTTATTGTGAGCTGCTGTAGGTGTCATCATGGCTGGGAGTTCACAGGGTGGAGTTACAGAGAATGTTACTCTCAATAGCTCATATGCAAATAAAGCGACACTTTTACACCTCACACCATCATAGATGAGATGGTGTGAAGACTTTATGGGAACTTTCACTGACACATATATCTGAGCATGTTGTGGTTTTTCACAGTAAGTCAAACAAAACCCATTTTTAGAATATTTGGAATGTCTTCATTTGTACTCTTTTATAGAAACAATTCATAACTGTTAGTTATTTCAATACTAATATAATTACTTTTATAAGCATTTTTCAATTATTTTATTTTTATATATATTCAATTATATGTATATATATATATATATATATATATATATATATACACACACACACACACACACACACACACACATTATAGACTATTTTATTATCTGTTTATTTACTTTATTATATATTATTATACTGTGGATTATATCAAGACAAATTCCTCATGTGTAAGCATACTTGCCAAAAAATCTCATTCTGGTTCTGAGAAAATTATTGTAATTACACCAAAATAAATATACCATGATACATGACACATTTAAAATTATATCATATTACCTTTATATTATTCACAAACCATGGCTGTGAATTATAAATGATCAATAGGCCTAATTATCTAAGGGCTTTTGTTTTGAAATGATCCTCTTGCCCCCCGGAAGTAAGGCAGTAATTTATCTTTCGTTCTGATACATAATCATAAATATACCATTATTTATAACACATTTAAAATTATATTATCATTCACAAACCCTGTCTGTCTCTTATTACAAATGATCAATATTTATCAAAGGGCTTTTGTTTTGAAATGATCCTCTTGCCCCCGGAAGTAACGCAGTAATTTATCTTTGCTTCTCAAACGTCATTGTTGTTTTCACGCGTTTCTCTTTCTAATAATAAAGAATAATTCTCTTAAGCGTTTATGACACACAGTTCTGATTCAATGATGTTAATACGGGTCGTTTAAAGCCGTGTCTCACTTTATGAGCGGTGTTTTCTTCAGTGAATCTGTGGCGGTCGATCAGTTCTTGATCCTCTGAACACATGAGTGTGTCTCTGGTCGTGATCAGACTCGAGCTCGCTGATCAGTCTGATTCCCCGCAGGGTTTTCAATACTGCGCCGGTGAGTTATAGAACTGAGACTTACTTTGTTTACCGTGGTACTGAATGATGGCTATATTCATATGTCATCATGATAGTTCACAAAAGAGTATTACCATGTTTTTGGACCTGTAACAAGTAGGCCTACTTTAAAATGACATGTAAATATTATGATTCTTAAAGTGACATATGGTGGCATGGTATATATGGAAATTAAATATAACCATCTGATAAGGGTAATCATATCACACACACACATATACAGGGCTGGGTAGGTTACTTTTAAAATGTATTTCACTACAGATTACAAAATACATGCTTTAAAAAGTAATTTGTAACGTATTCCGTTAGATTACCCAAGTTTTGTAACTTAATCTAAATACTTTAGAATACTAATAAGTATGTAACATACACAAACAAAAAGGTTTTTCTCACAATTCTGACTTTTTTCTCAGAATTGCAGAATTGCAAGTTGCAATTGCGAGTTATAAAGTCCGAATTCTGAGATATAAACGTGCAATTTCCCAGTAAAAAAGTCAGAATTGTGAGATTTCTCGCAATTGCGAGAAAAAGTCAGAATTGCACGTTTTTAATCACACAATTCTGACTTTATAACTTGGATTTACGAGTTTAAATCTCGCAATTCTGAGAAAAAAGTTCAGAACTGTAAGATGCAAACTCGCAATTGCAAGGAAAAAAGTCAGAATTGTGAGATAAAAAGTTGTAATTACCATTTTTACAGTTACAAGGGACTCACAAACACATGAAAACAGTTGTGGATTGTCAGGTAATGACAGGACAGTTCAGATTCAAGGGTATATACATTTTTGAACGGGGCAATTTTTATAAATTCAGTCATTTTGTCTTGTGGAATATATGTAAGCATATTTTATGTGAAATAGCTTATTTAGGACAGTACTAAATAAAATTAACTTGCAATTTTGCATATTCTGCAAGGGGAATAAAATTTATGAGCAGAAATGGAGCTGATGCTTTTGCAGACTGTCAGAGTCAGAGAATCACCAATTGATTTTTACATGAATTATCCGTCACAGTTTACATTAATGTTTAAATGAAATTCAAAGTAATCACTTTGGTAATCTAAAATACTTTTAAAATGTAACTGTAATTTGATTACCACCCACTTAAAATGTAACTGTAATGAAATACAGTTACTCAAATTTTCTATTTTAAATATGTTACTAAGTTACATGTGTTTCGTTACTCCCCAAGCCTGCATATATATATGAGAGAAGCATGAGACTTGATGCTGGACATCATGCTCATCTGATTGTGTGTCTATCCCATGATGCATCAGAATGAAGTGTCACAGAGAGCATTCACACTCTCAGTGTGTTTGAGCTTGTTTCTAGAATCTCTTTATGTAGCTGCTGGTTTTTACTCAGTTGCAGAGATGTCAGAGGACGAGATGAGAGAGAAAGCGCTGGTCTCCGCCAGAGTCACGCTAGACGGCAAATCAGATCTGGAGCGGTCGGCCATCCTCCACCAGCACCTGGGCAGCCGTGTGATGAGCGACATGGTGATCGAGACCTTTCAGCCCAGCACAGGTTTGGATCAGTTTTTACTCTCTGTGATTTGACAGCAGTTGGTCAGTAATGGTGAACTGACTGTATGTTTTTACACCTGGAGCGGAGGAAGGTAAAGAAGATCTGAAGTCCACAGGAGACACAAGTGAAGATGCCAAAGATCAAACGGACGTGAGCGTGACTCCAGACTCTCCCTCGAAACAGCTGCCGGATCAGATCTCCTTTTTCAGCGGAAACCCGTCAGTGGAGATCGTCCACGGCATCATGCACCTCTATAAGACAAAGTTAGTCTGTCTATCTATCTATCTATCGTTCTATCTATTGTTCTATCGTTCTATCTATTGTTCTATCGTTCTATTGTTCTATCATTCTATTGTTCTATCTATCTATCGTTCTATCTATCGTTCTATCTATCTATCTATCGTTCTATTGTTCTATGTATCTATCTATCTATTGTTCTATCTTTCTATCTATCTATTGATCGTTCTATCTCGTTCTATCTATCTATCGTTCTATCTATTGTTCTATCGTTCTATCTATCTATCTATTGTTCTATCTATCGTTCTATCCATTGTTCTATCGTTCTATTGTTCTATCATTCTATTGTTCTATCTATCTATCGTTCTATTGTTCTATCTATTGTTCTATCGTTCTATCTATCTATTGTTCTAGCTATCTATCTATCTATTGATCGTTCTATCTATCATTCTATCTATTGTTCTATCGTTCTATCTATCTATTGATCGTTCTATCTCATTCTATCTATCGTTCTATCTATTGTTCTATCGTTCTATCTATCGATCATTCTATCTATCGTTCTATCTATTGTTCTATCGTTCTATTTATTGTTCTATCATTCTATCTATCTATCTATTGTTCTATCTATCGTTCTATCTATCGTTTTATTGTTCTATCTATTGTTCTATCTATCGTTCTATCGTTCTATCTCGTTCTATCTATCTATCGTTCTATCTATCATTCTATCTGTCTATCTATCTATCTAGTTAAAAAAGAAAGAAAGAAAGATCTATCTATCTATCTATCGTTCTATTGTTCTATCTATCGTTCTATCATTCTATTTCGTTCTATTGTTCTATCATTCTATCATTCTATCGCTCTATCTATTGTTCTATTCTATCGTCCTATCTATCTATCTATCTATTGTTCTATCTATCTATCTATCTATCTATCTATCTATCGTTCTATTGTTCTATCTATCGTTCTATCATTCTATTGCTCTATCTATTTCGTTCTATTTTTCTATCATTCTATCTATCTATCGTTCTATCTATTGTTCTATCGTTCTATCTATCGTTCTATCTATTGTTCTATCGTTCTGTCTATCTATCATTCTATCTATCTATCTATCTATCTATCTATCGTTCTATCTATCTATCGTTCTATCTATTGTCTGTCATTCTATCTATCTGTCTGTTGTTCTATCAGTTGTTCTATCTATCTCTATCGTTCTATCAGTCGTTCTGTCTATCTATGCTAATACTACCCTCTAATACTACAGTACTTTGATATAGCCCATAATATTTATATATATAAGGTGATCTACTATGGTGCTCTGTCCAAAAAACATGGTCAAGTGGAATTTGTTGTGTAGAAGTTTAAATAATAGACACAATAGACACTGTTGTTGCATTGTTGATGTGGTTTTGTGTGATGTTGTGTGGACAGTAAGATGACGTCACTCACAGAGGACGTGAGGCGCAGTGCGATGCTGTGTGTCCTCACGGTACCGACCACCATGACCAGCCATGACCTCATGAAGTTTGTGGCTCCCTACAACGACGTCATGGAGCACATGAAGATCATCCGAGACTCCACGCCCAACCAGTACATGGTGTTGGTCAAGTTCAGGAGTCAGGTGAGTCAACCACATAAAAGAACAAGTGTGTTTATCTATCTGTCTGTCTGTCTGATTGATTGATTGATTTATTGATTGATTGGATTGAACAGGATCTGAAAAGTTCCCTGTGGTGAAAATCAAGCTTTTAATGTGGTTTACATGTCTATGTGGTGTTTTTAATATGCTTTTAAGACAAATCATATTCATGTAAATTCATCAGTCAAACAAGTGATGCACCGAAATGAAAATTCAGAATGCACTTGGCCAAAAATCAAAACTGAAAATAAATAAATAAATAATTCAACTTATTTAATGACGCTCAAATAAATAAAACTGAGTTGTACAAACATTTAAATTGCAAATAAGGCAGTTTATATATCAACTTTAATAACAAGAATTGTTTCTACTCCAGTTTGATGATGAAATTTAAACGACAATAAACTGTAATAACTTGTTTTCTTGACAGATTTCTTAAATAATGAAGACATCACTAACAGGTTAAGTAAAAATATTATCAATATGTAATACAGTGCATATATTTAGCAAAATTCTCTTCTCTAGAGTTATTTTTTTCTAGCTAACTAATAAGTTTATGGACGTTGAATAGCTTTCTTGAAGTAAGCTGTAGAGCCTACAAGCTGTTTTATTGACGTCTTTCCCCAGTTGAAACACTGATTTAGCGATTACATGAGACAGGATTCATTTCGTTAAGTTGTAATATATCTTTCAACACACCTTCTGGTGTTCACACGTTTATTTTGTGATGTAACTATAGTAAAGAGGAGATGAGATGATCGGTTCACGTGTGCTTGATCCGCGCTGCCGCTTAAACTGAGGCGACTACAGCGATCTGTCACGCTGTAATAAAGAGAGCCAAAATTTAAATTAATATTGTCAATCCAGAGCTAGTGTCAACACAGCTGACATGTTTACCTGTTGTAGCTGATCCACGTTGTGTGCACAAATTAGTGCATATAGCCGTTTCAGCCAAAAATGTCCGACGTTGTAGAGAGCGAAACATAAAATGCACATCGAATGTTTTTTTACAAGATGTAATATAAGTCTAAGGTGTCCCCTGAATGTGTCTGTAAAGTTTCAGCTCAAAATACCCCATAGATTTTTTTTTTATTCATTTTTTTAACTGCCTATTTTGGGGCATCATTATAAACGTGCCGATTTATGCTGTGCGGCCCCTTTAATTCTCGTGCTCTCCGCCCATGGAGCTCGCGCTTGCCTTAAACAGTGCATAAACAAAGTTCACACAGCTAATATAACCCTCAAAATGGATCTTTACAAAGGGTTCGTCATGCATACAGCATGCATGCGTCGGATTATGTGAGTATTGTATACTGTTATATTGTTTACATTTGATTCTGAATGAGTTTGAGGCTGTGCTCCGTGGCTAACGGCTAATGCTACACTGTTGGAGAGATTTATAAAGAATGAAGTTGTGTTTATGCATTATACAGACTGCAAGTGTTTAAAAATGAAAATAACGACAGTCATGTCTCCGTGAATACAGTAATAAACGATGGTAACTTTAACCACATTTAACAGTACATTAGCAACATGCTAACGAAACATTTAGAAAGACAATTTACAAATATCACTAAAAATATCATGATATCATGGATCATGTCAGTTATTATCGCTCCATCTGCCATTTTTCGCTGTTGTTCTTGCTTGCTTACCTAGTCTGATGATTCAGCTGTGCACAGATCCAGACGTTCTGCCCTTGTCTAATGCCTTGAACATGGGCTGGCATATGCAAATATTGGGGGCGTACATATTAATGATCTCGACTGTTACGTAACAGTCGGTGTTATGTTGAGATTCGCCTGTTCTTCGGAGGTCTTTTAAACAAATGAGATTTATGTAAGGAGGAGGAAACAATGGAGTTTGAGACTCACTGTATGTCATTTCCATGTACTGTACTCTTGTTATTCAACTATGCCGAGGTAAATTCAATTTTTAATTCTAGGGCATCTATAACATTCTGATACACGGACTTGTAGATGAGCCTGTATAATTCGCTCTTCCTCTGAATCAATTTCTGGTTCAAATCAAAGACTATATAGAAAGAGGGTTCACTCCTATTAGTTACGAATGGGAGAAACTGCAACGCACAATATGGCGGAATACATCCCGCCTTCTAAGTAAAAGAGCCTGATTGGTAAAGTCATGGCGTCACTGCAGCTGCCGTTAGAAGCTCCGGTTCTCATAGAAACCTGATACTCACGCTTAGGACTGCACATGCGCATTGACTCGTCTAGCCTGAAAAATAAGCTTTTTAAACACTATTTGAGCATAAGAAACAACATTTATGGGACAGTTCATGTCAGATTTTGTTGCTGATGTGAAATATGTAATTTAATTGTGAGTTCGTCAAGCAGTTTATGAGATTTCAGGATTCTCCCATTCAAATAGATGGATGCCCCAAATTAGCTGTGTTGCAAATATGGCTGCCGAGTGAACAGACTTTCCTTGAAATGGACTTTGTTCAAACATGGCTGAATTAAACCAATATTTCCTCTTGCCATTGTGTAGCGTTTACTACAGTTGACCGAGTGGATCAGGTAATCCGAGCTGGTGTGATTGAGTGGGGGCGGGGCTAATTTGCATATTCATGGTTCCATGTATACTAAATGAAGCAAGCTATTTTAAGGCTTGAAGAAAGAATTTTCACAGGAAATAAGTTTACTTTGATGATCAAAGATTTTAAGTTTTAAGAGTTTAAGATGATTTGCCAGTCATTCTGACCTTTTGGAAAAAAGTTTTCTACATGATTTGCAAAGTTACCTCATGCAAATTAGCTTGCTGAAGTTTGTTTGATATTCAAAGTTTCATGAGTCTCGTTGTGTTTTTCAATTTCTTTAGGCCGATGCCGACAGCTTCTACACAACAAGCAACGGCCGTCAGTTCAACTCCATTGAGGATGCTGTCTGCCAGTTAGTCTATGTGGAGAGGGCGGAAGTCATCAAATCTGAAGAGGTACGGCTTGTGTTAGTGTTGTTTACTTAAGCAAGCAATTGTAATTTGAACGAAACCATTCACACTAAGTGTTACAATTCTTGGCAAACACTTTAGCAACCGCAAAAAAAACAACTTACTCATGTTACACTATTTTAGGCTGATGCATTGCTTGAGTGACCAGGATTAACCTTATTTGTTGTTGACTAGCTGTTTCTGTTAAACACACACACACACACACACGTCATGTTTCCAGCACAGATTTACATGCATAACAATAGCTGCAGTGTTCTGGAATGTTTTGAATGATCTCAAACTGTTCATTATAAACCAGGGGGCCAGTTTACCTGTGATGGATCTGACAGAGCTGCCCAAGTGCACCGTGTGTTTGGAGCGCATGGACGAGTCCGTCAACGGCGTGTTGACCACCCTGTGCAACCACAGCTTTCACAGCCAGTGTCTGCAGAGATGGGAGGATGCAACGTGAGTGCTGTCATTCACAAACACAGCCTTTAGATTCAACATCAGAGCAAAAATGACCCAAGAATTTACTTGATAATTATTCTAAAGACATTTTTTTTTATTATCATTGACATTTTTTAAACTAGTGTGGGTTGGGAAAACTAGTATTAAATATTATCATCAATTTCAATACTACTGGGTAAAATCAAGTCCCGTCCTACATTATTTATTGCTGAATATTTCACTCACAATATGTCAAATTATGAAAATGAAATGTTTTGAATATAGTTTTATGACTTGAATCAAATTTTAAATGTTTTTAATTTTTAATTTTAATTTGTTTTACATTTAATTGTTATCAAGACATAAAATAAAAAACTCTTTATTATTATAATTATAAATGATTAAATTAAGTACACTTAATAGTAGCTTTATGAGAAATTTGAGTTAAATCAAATGTAATGTTTTTAATTTAAAATTTAAATTTTATTTTACATATAAATGTTAACACTTAGTTATAAAATAAAAAAAAAATATTATAAATGATTATTTTATTAAATTAAATTAAGTAAACTTTATAGTAACTTTGGGACATTTGACTTAAATCAAATTAAATGTTTTTAATTAAACATTTTAATTTTATTTTACATTTAAATGTTAACACTAAGTTATAAAAAATATTATAAATTATTATTTTATTAAATTAAGTAAACTTTATAGTAACTTTGAGACATTTGACTTAAATAAAATTTTAATTCAAAATTTTAAATTTACATTTAAATGTTAACATTGTTATAAAAAAATAATAAATTATTATTTTATTGTTAAATTAAATTAAGTAAACTTTTATAGTAGCTTTATGAGAAATTTGAGTTAAATCAAATTTAAGGTTTTTAATTTAAAATTTTAATTTTATTTTACATTTAAATGTTAACTTAGTTATCAAATAAAAATATTATAAATTATTATTTTATTAAATTATTTTAAGTAAACTTTATAGTAACTTTGAGACATTTGACCTAAATCAAATTAAATGTTTTTAATTAAAATTTTTAATTTTATTTTACATTTAAACGTTAACACTAAGTTATAAAAAATATGATAAATTATTATTTTCCTAAATTAAGTAAACTTTATAGTAACTTTGAGGCATTTGACTTAAATCAAACTAGAATTTTAAATTTACATTTAAATGTTAACACTGTTATAAAAAAATAATAAATTATTTTATTATTAAATTAAATTAAGTAAACTTTATAGTAGCTTTGAGAAATTTGAGTTAAATCAAATTTAATGTTTTTAAATCAAAATTTTAATTTTATTTACATTTAAATGTTAAGACCAAGTTATAAAATAAAAAAAATATTATTATGATAAATGATTATTTTATTAAATTAAATTATAGTAACTTTGAGCCATTTGAGAGTATTTTTTCAGTTTATTTTGTTCAAGCTTGACGAATGTCATCCACACCCTTCTCCTCGCGTCACATTCTTCTCCCATGACACTGTGTTTACACTCATATTTTGTTCTCATCTGTTATTTACGTGCGTCACCTTTAACCTTTTCGTCCTGATTCTTCATTGACACGTGATAAAGGTTTGCTGGGCCGTTCTCTGTTCTTGTTGTTGTGTTTGTGTGTAATTGACATAGTTGACCTCTGACCTGTGAGATGAAAGTCACAGTGTCACGTTTCATGCGCACAATGGCTTTGGGATGCTTTGAGGTTTAAGTGTTTACACACATGAATTGGCATTGTTATTATTATAAAAACTGCCTTGTGTGCAATTTAAATGTTTTTATTGGCTGTTAATTTAAACCTTTATTTTTGTAATATATAATAACCTTTATTGTATTAAATTATTAAAGTAACTGACGGGTTCCCTGTATAGATTACAACATTAGTTGAAGGAATTACTGTTCCTGATATATATCCAAACGGATACTGAATTGAATCAAGATCAGAATTGAATCGAATCACAGGCATGTGAATCAAAATGGAATCCTGCAATTTGTGTCAATGTCCAACTCTATTAAATATTGCTCTTGAATATTACATGCACCAATGAATCGTTCACAATAACACCCAAGACATTTATGAAGAAAGGACGAGGTGTTTTTGATGGCACATTTACGAGCACTAATCAGTGTGCACTTCTTCTGCAGGTGTCCAGTGTGCAGATACTGTCAGACTCCTGAACCCGTGGAGGAAAACAAGTGTTTTGAGTGTGGAGTGCAGGAGGTAATAACAACTTCAGAGATCTCACTTCACTTAGGGCTCGATTAATCAAGTTTTTATTTCCAGTTAATAATTTTAGTGCTTTAACTTTCAGTTTATTGCCAAGACAACATTTCAAAATTTCATTTAAAGTTTTTTACCTAATATTTATGTTTAATTTTGTTTCAGCTTTATTTCACTTAACATAAATGTTTTTAATATTTTTAAGTAATGATAATAACCCTGCTTATATATTTCCTTGTATGATATTTGAGTCATATTTGCTCATCTGTCATAGAATCTGTGGATCTGTCTCATCTGCGGTCACATCGGCTGCGGACGCTACGTTAGTCGTCATGCCTACAAGCACTTTGAGGAAACGCAGCACACTTACGCCATGCAACTGACCAATCACCGGGTCTGGGACTACGCTGGAGGTGTGTGACGTCCCACATCAGGAATAAAGATGCTAGTAATACATAATACAGTATTCAATTGATGTGCAGTCACATGTTTGAAAATAACACTCATTTTACATCACATTAGCCAGAGCCATCTGCAACTGGAATTAGACATTTTAAATACACATTAAAGAGGATCTATTATGCTTTTTTACTTATTTATCTTTCTTTAGTGTGTAATGTTGCTGTTTGAGCATGAAAAAGCTCTGCAATGTTGCTCCAAAGGCAGTTATTCTCTATATCAGTGTCTGAACTCCCTGAAACACCTCCATTGTAGTCTTGAGTTTTCTTCCAGGAACGAACACGTCACAATATTCCTCATTTAAATAATTAATATGCAGAATAAAGGGGCGGGGCCTGGTTGAGTTAGTTAGTAGTGTGTTGAAACTGGTGGTTATGGTAAGGGGCGGGACATTTCTCAAACACCAATCACAACACACTGCTCCAGCCGACCAATCAGAGCACATTGTGCTTTTCAGAAGGAGGGGCTTCATAGAGACAGGAACTAAACAGAGCGTTACTGACAGACTGGGAAGAGAGGAGCTGCAACAATGGAGAATAATGAACATTCAAGCATGAAAACCTGTTCTAGTAGAGCCTGAAAACAACATAAAGACTTATATAATAGATCCCCTTTCAATATTTCACTCAAAATGTCAAATTAGGGAAGTGAAATGTAAACATTGTTTCATGTTCACTCAAATCAAAAAAAATGTTTTAATGTTGGGTCCCACTTTATATTAAGTGGCCTTAACTACTATGTACTTGCATTTTAAATTAATCATTTGATACAATGCACGTATTGTGTACATACATGTTTTTACATTGTACTTATATTTTAAAAACACCTGCATTTAATTACATCGGTAATTAATTTCTGTAATTACATTTATAATTACACTGTTGACCCATCCCTTAAACTTTACCCCTACCCATACCACCAAACCTGTCCCTAACCTTACCCGTATCCCACCTCAAAAGCAGCAAGTGTTTTGCAATTCAATATGAACCCAAAAAGTACATTGTACTTATTTTTTGATGTAAGTACACAGTAGTTAAGGCCACTTAATATAAAGTGGGACCTAATTTTAGATTTGATATTTGAAACATTTTACATGTCTGAATATTCTAGTCTTTGTGTTTATATCGATCAGATAACTACGTTCACCGGCTTGTTGCCAGTAAAACAGACGGGAAGATGGTGCAGTACGAGTGTGAAGGAGACACGTGTCAGGATGAGAAGATCGATGCGCTGCAGCTCGAGGTGTGTGTGTGTGTGTTTGTGAGTGTGTGTAAAGTTGGATTGTGTTAGATAGTCTTCCGTCACCTTCTCTTATAATGTTTTTTTAATATCTTTTTTCCTATAGTATTCATATTTATTAACCAGTCAGCTGGATTCTCAGCGCATTTACTTGGGAGAATAAAATAGTTCATCTGGAGAAAGACACGGCGGAGGAGGTGAGAACTGGACAGTTAACCAAAACAAATCCATAATAAGCAAAGTTTAAGATCATGATAATCTGCTCTAACGCAAATGAACACCAGTGAATGTGTGTGTGTGTGTGTGTGTGTGTGTGTGTGTGTGTGTGTGTCTTTTAGATCAACAACATGAAGGCCAAATTCAAGGAAACGATCGACAAGTGTGACAGTTTGGAGAGGAAACTAAACGAACTCATCAAAGAAAAACAATCCATCGAGAAGAAGTACAACTTACTTTATCCTTCAGCTGAATTTCACATCATTATCATGAAAAATTTGGGGCTCTTTATGATAAGCCAGACAAAAATGTACCATAGTTACAGGGTTATTATAGTTAACTAAAACTAAAACCATAAAAAAACTGTAATTACTTGAAATAAATGAATTGAATTTATGTACTAAAAATGACTAAAACTGCAAATAAAAACTGTATAGACATTTAAAACAAAATAAACAAATAAATATAAATCACAAAAATACAACAATTACTGGAAAAAAAATACTAAAAAAAGTCCAAATGACAAAAGAAAATATACAAATAAAAACTAATTAAAATTATTAATAAAACAATAATTACAATAATAATAATAAAATGTATAAATAAAAATATTAATAAATTAATCTGAGGTTTTCTTTCAAACAGTGAAAGATTTAATTTATTTTAAAAAGTTTGATTTTTTTTTTTAATATTTATTTGAAAGGAATAAAGTTAAAGTTGCAGTGCAAGTATTAATTGTTAAAGGTGCCCTAGAACGTCTTTTTAAAAGATGTAATATAAGTCTAAGGTGTCCCCTGAATGTGTCTGTGAAGTTTCAGCTCAAAATACCCCATAGATTTTTTTTAATTCATTTTTTTAACTGCCTATTTTGGGGCATCATTAGAAATGAGCCGATTCAGGGTGTGTGGCCCTTTAAATCTCGTTCTCCACGCCCCAAGAGCTCGCGCTTGCCTTAAACAGGCATAAAAAAAGTTAAAACAGCTAATATAACCCTCAAAATGGATCTTTACAAAGTGTTGCAGCATGTCTAATTGCGTAAGTACAGTGTTTATTTTGATGTTTACATTGATTCTGAATGAATTTGAGGCTGTGCTCCGTGGCTAACGGCTAATGCTACACTGTTGGAGAGATTTATAAAGAATGAAGTTGTGTTTATGAATTATACAGACTGGCAAGTGTTTAATAAATGAAAATAACGACAGGCTCTTGTCTCCGTGAATTCAGTAAGAAATGATGGTAACTTTAACCTCATTTAACAGTACATTAGCAACATGCTAACAAAACATTTAGAAAGACAATTCACAAATATCACTAAAAATATCATGATATCATGGATCATGTCAGTTATTATCGCTCCATCTGCCATTTTTCGCTGTTGTTCTTGCTTGCTTACCTAGTCTGATGATTCAGCTGTGCACAGATCCAGACGTTCTGCCCTTGTGTAATGCCTTTCATAATGTTGGGAACATGGGCTGGCATATGCAAATATTGGGCGTACATATTAATGAGCCCGACTGTTACGAAACAGTCTGTGTTATGTTGAGATTCGCCTGTTCTTCTGAGGTCTTTTAAACAAATGAGATTTACATAAGAAGGAGGAAACAATGGTGTTTGAGACTCACTGTATGTCATTTCCATGTACTGAACTCTTGTTATTTGACTATGCCGAGGTAAATTCAATTTTTGAATCTAGGGCACCTTTAAACTTTTAAAAATTGAGTTGATTAGTTAATATTTAAAATGACACTTTTCTAGTAATACTCTCTCTTTTTGTGCTGTTTTTCCATGTAGATGTTCCCAGCTGAATAACAAAGTGGTGAAGCTCAGTCAAGAGCTGCGGGAGGAGCAGGAGATGAACCGGTGCCTGCGAGCCAATCAGACGCAGCTCCAGACGCAGCTGCAGGAGGAGGAGAGGCGGGCCAACGAGACCGCGGCCAATAAAGAAGGCCAGATCGCCGAGCTGCAGGAGCAGCTGCGGGACGTCATGTTCTACCTGGAGACGCAGCAGCAGATCGATCGGATGCCTGCGGACACCCGGCAAGAAATCCAAGAGGGTCAGATCAACATCGCTGCGGCCCCCGCCGCCCCTCAGCCCGGGCCCTCGGCCCACGGCTCCGGCAGACTGGGCGGCCGGAAAGGACGATCCAAGAGGGGAAAGTAGCCAAAGACGTTCTGTTTGGTATATTCAGTGCTTTACGGATGGTGGAAATGTTGCACAGGCTGCTTTGGAAATGAGGGAGTTCGAATAATCGCCCTTCCTCGTGTTCCCGCTACATTAGAGGCTCTAATATATTACAGTTGGTTCACTAATATCTCACACAAGAGGACACAAGTGCTGCTTAGAAATGTAGCTCGACCTGTTTTATATGAAAACAAAGTGCTGTTCTTTTATTTTCGTATTATTTTAGTGTCCTCCTCATAGCTGGAAGATTTCAGATGTCTGATTCATGAAACTGTGCTGATAACTCTGGACGTTTATTCATTGTTTGGTTTATTTTATGTTTGTAGAAATTACTGAATCTTGCTTTCTGCAGCTCTGACAGATGAGTCTCATGAAAACCTGTTCTGGTCATGTTTCACTTGGAGAAAAAAAAGAAATTATATTTTTCTGTTATGCATCTGATGCTTTTGTTTTATTGTGAACTCATTTCTGTTAGTATTTTTTTTATTCAAAAATCTGTCATACATTTTTAGCTGTGAAATTATGGAAGCTTGTTTCTGCCATGAAATAAAAAATAAAAATGGTAATTTTATACATTTTATCTCACAATTCTGACTTTTTTCTCGGAATTGCGAGTCATAAAGTCGGAATTGCGAGTCATAAAGTCGGAATTGCGAGTCATAAAGTCGGAATTGCGAGTCATAAAGTCGGAATTGTGAGTCATAAAGTCGGAATTGCGAGTCATAAAGTCGGAATTGGGAAAAATAAACTCCAATTGTGAGGGAAAAAGACTGATGTTTTTTCTCAGAATTGCGAGTTTATGTCTTTTAATTACTATAATGCAAAAAAATATATTATTTAAATTTTATTCACCACTATAGTATTTATTCCTTAGGAAGCTTGTTTCCGCCATTAAAAAAATATTCACATTTTATCACTATAGTATTTATTCGAGTTATAAAGTTGGAATTGCGAGTTATAAAGTCAGAATTGGGAAAAATAAACTCCAATTGTGAGGGAAAAAGACTGATGTTTTTTCTCAGAATTGCGAGTTTATGTCTTTTAATTACTATAATGCAAAAAAATATATTATTTAAATTGTATTTAAGTATTTATTCACCACTATAGTATTTATTCCTTATGGAAGCTTGTTTCCGCCATAAATAAAAAAAATAGGTAATTGCGACTTTTTATCTCACAATTCTGACTTTATAACTTGCAATTCTAACTTTTTTCTCAGAATTGCATGATATAATCTTAAGTCATAATTGATAATAATATCTCAGAATTCTGACTTTATATCACGCGATTCTGGCTTTATAACTCGCAATTGTGAGATAAAAAGTCGCAATTACCTGTTTATTTTTTATTTATGGCAGAAACAAGCTTCCATAAATGCTATAGTGGTGTATAAATACTTAAATACAATTTAAATAATATACCACATTTTTTTCCATTGTAGTAATTAAAATTAAATGTTTTTACAGTGATAATTGGGGAGATGATGTGTTTAATTATAATGTAAAATAATACACAGGCTGCATTTCATGCAAAATATAATTTCTTTCTTTTTTGTGTCTTTTGATTCAGGCTGAAATGTGACAATTTTCATGAGATTCACCCCAACAGAAACACATTATGAGCAGTATTATCATCGCAGGTCACAGGTGTGGTATTGTAACCCCAAACCACAATGACTTTGCAGTGAAAAGGCTCATCCACTTCATGGGAACCATCTTGCATATTTGGTTAATAGATGCACGTTGCACAAAATCATGTGGCCTTCGTCATGTTTTACTGTCCAACACATCCACCCACTTATTTTTAGAAAGTTATACACAGTCGCTCTTTGTATTCAGTCATTGTATTGGTTTCCACACCCTTCTTCTCTTAAGTTACAGATGCGTGGGACTGGTGTATTAACTTTTGACAGGAGAAATCTAACAAACCACAAACAAAATATTTGTGATTGTCAAACTGTTAAAGCTAAAAATAAAAGTTATTCTGACGCAACTTCATTTGAAAAGATAAACCAGCAACACTTGTGTCAGTCTTAGCGCTCAATCGCAGCATTCATCAGGGTTAAAAGAAAGTAAGTTCTGTGTGAACCGGCCCTGTGTAATTCACGTCATTTCATATTTACATGCAATGCAGGGATTCCCCAACTCATCTGTTAGCTGAACCTATTTGATTAAAGGATTAGTCCACTTTTAAATACACTTTTCCTGATAAATTTACTCACCCCCATGTCATCCAAGATGTTCATGTCTTTCTTTCGTCAGTCGAAAAGAAATGAAGGTTTTTGAGGAAAACATTCCAGGATTATTCTCCTTACAGTGGATTTCAATGGCTACCAACACGTTGAAGGTCAAAATTACAGTTTCAGTGCAGCTTCAAGGGCTTTAAACGATACCAGATGAGTAATAAGGGTCTTATCTAGCGAATCGATCGGTCATTTTCGAAAAAAATACAACCGTTTATGCTTTATAAACAAAATATCGCCTTGAACGTACTTTACGCTTCCGCATTCTTCATAACGTTTACGCTGAATGTTCTACGCCTTCCCTTTTCAAGTTATGGAAAAAAACGAAACTCGCGCCGCGTTCGTTCCGTAAGTAGAATAGGGAAGGCGTAGAACATTCAGCGTAAACGTTATGAAGAATGCGGAAGCGGAAAGTACGTTCAAGGCAATATTTTGTTTATAAAGCATAAACGGTTTAATTTTTTTTCGAAAATGACCGATCGATTCGCTAGATAAGACCCTTATTACTCGTCTGGTATCGTTTAAAGCCCTTGAAGCTGCACTGAAACTGTAATTTTGACCTTCAATCTGTTGGTAGCCATTGAAATCCACTGTAAGGAGAAAAATCCTGGAATGTTTTCCTCAAAAACCTTCATTTCTTTTCGACTGACGAAAGAAAGACATGAACATCTTTGATGACATGGGGGTAAGTAAATTTATCAGGAAAAGTGTATTTAAAAGTGGACTAATCCTTTAATATATTTACTTGAAGTACCCCATGAGATTTTTAAGTTAATAAGTTTTGTCAATAATAAAATTAAGTAAATAATGATAATAAAATTAAGTTCAGGGTTCTCTGATGTCGGTTAATGGTCACATGTAAGGCAAAATCTTTTTTATTAAGTGTTTTACGGCTGGTAGGGACTACAACGAGCTTCTTCCCGGGTTGGTGACATCAGAACCCCAAAATTTACATAAACCCCGCCCCCGAGAACACACAACAAAGGGGGCGGGGCCATGTTGGGCTGCTTTAGAGAACAGGAAGAGTTGTTGTAGTAGAGTGTTGTTGACATGCCGTCATTTTACGCCGGACTGCTTCACAAATGAGGGTCAATTCAACACAAAAGATGAACATGCTAGTCAATGAGTTGAATCAACTCCACAACAACTACATAAATTTATCCACTAACCATTCAGAAACGTCTAAAAGTTGTAACTTATTCCTGAGTCTCTCCATCAGTGTCGACTCCGGTTTGAACAATGTAAGGCTGAACACTTTCCTCATTTTGGCTGCGTGAGATTCTCCAGCTGTTGATGTTGAGCTGTTAAAGCTCCACCCTCTTCTGGAAAGGGGGCGGGAGCAGCAGATCATTTGCATTTAAAGGGACACACACAAAGACGGCGTGTTTTTGCTCACACCCAAATAGGGTCAAATTTGACAAGCTATAATAAATGATCTGTGGGGTATTTTGAGCTGAAACTTCACAGACACATTCTGGAGACACCAGAGACTTATATTACATCTTGTAAAAGGGGCATTATAGGTCTCCTGTATTTTTATATCAATACAAGTACACGATTACCCTATTGAAATCAATGTGATAATATATTACAACATCAAAACATTTTATTGCTTCAGGGTGCAAAAAATCAAAAGCAGTCACAGCATGTGGAACATTTACTTTTTATTTAAAAAAAAAAAAAAAACTCCTTTTCACATTCCAGTGTTTTTGTTTGTATTTTTCTCAATTTCACTAACAAAAGAATTCATCAGCCGACACACTTGACATCTCGAAACGACCTCCTCAGTTCAGAAGCGCCTGTCGTCCTCGTGCTCTGTGACGGCGAGGACGCGAAATGAGCCCTTCAGTCCCGGAGCGACGGAAGAGCCGCTCGCTGCACAACTTGTCCCGTATCCCGTCGTGTTGGATTAAAATAAAAAAGCTTGACAAAAGAGAAAAGCATCTCCCTCCCCGAGCAAGTATAAAGCAGTGAAAGCTCGTAGATTGCAGCACACCGTATAACACACGCTATAAACATGATTCATAATGGCGCTCGGAAACATTGTAAACAAGTTGCACTTCCCGGTAGACATCAACAAGTCAGTCGTATAAAAACCTACCTTAGTCTCTACTGCGACGTTAACGCAAGGCTAATTTAGACGTTTTTGGTATGCAACAATAATAAAACCTCATCATTGAAGGGACATCATCAGTGCAATCAACAATTTTTTTTTAGAGTTCAAAGTAAACAACTCGGCCCAAACAACGACAAAACCATTCATCCGCCATTTAAGCATAAAATTAGTTCCGAACATGATTGATAAATCAAATTTTAACAAACGTACACAAACTTTCCCAAACCTCACCGTGTCTTTTCAAGTAGCACTCAATGACGTATTTGTTTCCGATCAAACGGTCGGGAAAGCTACATTTCGAACGCTTGTGGCTCAAGTAAAGTCATTTGTAATATACAAAGAAATATCGTAATAGAAGCACCCAAAACATTCGTTCAAAGCATCCGCACCACCCCACCGAAAGTTTGCGCAAAATCTCCTCGGGACGAATTTAGCTCTTGGCTGGCTGTGCATCGCGAACGGCTACGTAAGCGCGTGGCAGAGCGTGTCCGTCTGGAAGGTGGCTTCTTTACGATACGGAGTGGCACCGCTAAGGTGAACACGAATCGTCAGGAGGGGTTTCGCGAGGTCTACGGCTGGGAAGTGAGAGAGACAATAACGCAAGACATCGACAAAAGGACAAAGCAGTTCACTTTAATTCGCCAAGGAGTTCTGGTTGATATTCGTTATCTTCACACTATGTACAATAATTTATAGCAGTATTTCTAAAATTGCTTATTCATTTGCCTATGTAGTTTTGCTAGGGATATGAAGTTACGTTTCCACTTAAAAGTGCTTCTCGGAGCACCGTAGATGCTTGTGCTGAAGCCGTTGTTGAACTTTACAGTGTGCCTGTATCTGTACGTGAGTAATGAGACGGATAATTAGGAAGAGGAGACAAGGAAGAGAGGGAGATCTCCACCAGCTGAGTTCACAGACTGAGTTAGGGACCGAGGACGCTGTCGCGTGGAGCCGTGCGGGTCAGGGACCGGATCGGATGAAGGATCGATGGAGCGCTCAGATTTTGAGGGATTTCAATGTGTCCGCTCTCTTCTTCAACAGTTCCCCGATCTCCTGCAGCGAACGCAGGTAGCTGCTCTGCACCTTATCCATGCCGGTCTTCGTGAAGGTCCCTTCCGCCTGGATGAAGCAGGAAAACAGCGGTCAAAAACATGCTAAACAAATTCTTTGACTTCGTTTCAACCTCAGATTGCAGTTGCGATGCATTGTGTTTGCTTTATGGATTTACAAAAGAAGTCAAGAAATTTCTTAGGAACATTCTTACAAACTTCATGAATTTCTCCTTTAAAGGCACAATATGTAATTTTTCGCCGCTAGAGGTCGCCTATTCAAAACAAAGGCATAGCTTGATGATGCAAAGATTGAGCGGATTCGTGGGAGATGCCGTCCTCACCTCACAGCTGGTGGAAAAGAATCCGGATGGGATTCGGGCAGAAATCACATTCATGGATGAGATTATTAACGTTACTGTAGTAAGAAGCAGAGCAGGACTGATTGCTAATGAGAGACGAGTGCGACATGCCTCGAGAGCAGCAGAGCTTTTATTATGACACAGTCGCTACTTCCGCTTCTTCCAGTCAAGTGTATGTGGGGTAACACAATGCGGTTTATCATATTAGATACATTTGAGTGCGTTGAAAATGATGTTATAGCTTTACTCTAGATTGATATTAGGCATAGTAAAACATGGTACTCGCATTGTACAAGACTAAACGTGTTGAGCTATATAACAATTCATTTTCTGTCGATCAATGTATCCAAACTGTTGTTCCCTTGTCTAATAAAACATACAATATAATAAAGCTTCTTCGGCATTTCAAAATCGAGGGTAACACGGGGTATGATGTCATTGATAGGCGACGCATGGACATGGTTCGTGTCCTGGTTAAAATTGCTTATTTCTCTGGATTTAAACATTCTTGGAAACATCTTGTATAATGTAAGTACTAGGGCTGGGTATTGACACAATTTTCATGATTCAATTCGATTACTATTCACATGCTCTCGATTCGATATCGATTATTTTGGATGTAGTATTTCAATTTCAGTACATTGCAAATTTTCTAGAGGAAAAAAAAAAAAAATCTCTCAACTAATGCTGTAAACTACACATGAAAGTCAGCTGGTACTACTATAATAATAATGAAGGTTAAATGAACTTATTTATATACAAACACTTAAATTACACTCAATGATGTTTTTATTATAAATAAAGTTTAGAATTACATAATCATATTTCTACTCCAATTCTTTTTTTTGAAATATAAACATTTAAATCGTGGCTATCATAACTGATTTATTTAAACATGCATTAAATATTGAAGAACATAAAAAATTATAATGAATATGTATATATGTATGACGTCTTTCCGAGGTTGAAGCACTGATTGAGCGATTACAAGAGACATGATACGGTTTAAGTAAGTTGTACTGTATATTTTAACATACCTTCAGATGTTCATGCATGTTTATTTCGCGCTGTAACTGGTATTAAAGCGGAGGAGAGGAAGATCACATGATTCTCTTAACTGAGGCGCTACAGCGATATGTCACGCCACATTAAACAGCGCCAAACGGTATTTATTTTTTGAATCTCATAATAAGATGGACGTCATTTGAAATCTGAGACTTTGCTTCATATCAAAATTAACAAAGCACAAAGATTATTGGATGGGAGGCGCTACATATTCTGCTCATTCATCAACTGAAAACAGACTAGACTAATCGATTCTTGGGATTTAAGAATCGATATCAGTTCGTAAAAATGAGAATCGATTAAAATCGAGAAATCAATATTTTTTTACCCAGCCCTAGTAAGTACACAAGTCAACAAAATATGTAACACTGTTCTAGTGGTTTTTGGATATTTTAATCTGAAAATCTTACATATTACATACTTTAAATGAAACCGCTAACTGAAATAAGTTTAAGTTGCAGTATTAAAATTACTAAAGATCTTACAAAGAAATTAAACTAAACATAAAAAAAAAAAAATTAAGCTAAATAGAAATGTAAAAAAAAAAAAAAAACCTAATAAAATGACAAAAGCACAAAACTAAAATTAAAACTAAAAATATAAAAAAGGCTAATTCAAAATATGAATGAATACTATAATTGTATATAAATTTCACTGGACCAGACTTTTTGAGACAATCAGAACCAAAGCAGTCTCTGATGTCACTCACCTCAGACTGAGTTTGTCCCTCCAGACTGAGGGCTCCCAGCTTCAGGGCCGTCAGGCTGGTCTCCTGGCTCCTGATTTGCTCCAGGGCCTGGTTGAGGAGACTCTGCAAGCTACCACTGAACTCCTGGAAGGCCGAGATCACCGCCGGCTGTGTGGGAGACACAAATCAGCACATAAACAAGAGTGACCCAACATTCCCTCCAACCCTACGCTTCATAAATATTGATTCGGAAGAGAGCGTTTCAACAGATATCAAAGCATTACCGTTACAGTGCTGACTTCTTTTTTCTTTTTCTTCTTCTTCTGTAAACTGGACTTTAAGGGCCGGAGGACGCTTCCACAGTAATTAGACACCCATAAGACAATACAAATGGTCTGAAACGAAGAGTTAAGAATGAATTATTTTTATTTTCTATAGAGAGCTGTGCATTCTCTTCAATTCTTAAAGGCGAGAGACTCACTTCAACAAAGTAGACTAGATTCTCCAGTAAAAAGGGTTGTGTCTTGCTTTGACCATCTTTAACTTCTAATAGATCACCTTTACATTTTTCCAACATATCTGAAAAAGCATACAGAAAGAAAAGTCAAACTAAAACCATTTGCAAGTTTTATTGGATAGTGAAAGTGGGCTTATTATGTTGGCTTGAGAAAGGCTTAATTAAGTATTAATCGATAATCAAAATAATAATTTGTTACAGAACACCAAACAGACATGTGCTTTGGCTCTTCTGACTCAGGCTGCCCATTCAGGCTTTCTCAAGTCAACATTGAAGTTTGTTTACAAATATTAGCTTCTAGTTATTTTCCCTGCCCACAGACTTGGTTACATCAGCAGAAAATAATTTCAGAAGCATAGACAGTTATTTCATTTTAGTAAAAAACAAAACAAAATTGATCTAAAACAATGTCATCCGATGACATTAAAAATGTGACAAATTAAATATGAATGTGCAAATATATTCAAGTAATTTTAAACAAAATGAATCCATAACATACCTTGAAGTTGTACTGCTAAAGACTTGAAAAGATTTGATATTTGTGTCTGAAGCTCTGTTGATTCATCTGAAAATACAAAAGATTTACGTAATACATACAAGCATAACAGTCAAATTAAGGCATTAAAAATATTATGTAATATATTGTTTTTTATTTACATAATCATAATATGGAAATATAGCTGCAAGCAGCAATTGCAGGGCCAAGCACAACAACGGCACAATAAGCCAGCCAACAGCCAGCAATTAAAATACCTATTAAGATCATTTTAGGCAAAAGAGCTGAAAAATTATCAAAAATTAGGATTTACTGGTTCATCACTTTCGTCCAATAGGTGGCGCTGTGACCAAATTAATGTGGTATGGTCAGAGTGAGGTGACAATGACACTTGCAAAGTTTGGTGTCAATATGTCAAAGCATTGCAGAGATACAGCTTCAAGACTGGGTTTTGCATCATGCCTCAAATTTATTGCTCTGGTATATGAAAACAGTTTGATGTATCGACTTGAAATCCATAACTTTTTGTCGGCATGGTCTGAAGATGATACGGTTCGATTTTGGTGAAAATCAGAGAAACGGTCTAGGAGGAGTTCGAAAAAGTAGGTTTTTAAATAAAACCAATATGGCGGACAGGAAGTTCAGCCGACAAATTTGATATCTATGTTCTCAGCATCATCCAAGGAATCAACTGAGACCAGTTTCATTACAATCAGTTAATATAGTCAAAAGTTATTAACATTTTTGTAAATTTTGTTATAACTTTTGACCACAAGGTGGTGCTGCGCCAAAACTTTTTGAGTATTGTCAGGGCATGGTGCCAAAGACCCATACAGAGTTTCGTAACGATACGCTAATGCATTCGTAAAATACAGCTTTTTAAGCACAAAATTCAAAATGGCCGATATGGGAAAATTGGATATCATTCGACTCGGCATGATGCCCCGAATCCAACGAGACCAAATTAATGATTTTTGGACAAACCCATCAGAAGTTATAAGAAAAAATATCCATTTTTCGTATCTCCGGACCAGTAGGTGGCGTTGCGCCGAAACACTGCATGTTGCCTCAGGTCATGCTTGTGATGACATGTACCAAGTTTGGTCTGAATTCGATAAAGCGTTGCAGAGATACAGCCTTACGTCTATTTTTTCAAGCACTACGTACAATTCGTTCGCGTGTTTTTCGAAAACGGTTTGAGGAATCAACTTGAATTCCATAACTTTTTGTCGGCATCGTCTGAAGATGATCTGGTTCAATTTTTGTGAAAATCAGAGTAAAAAAAATTCGAAAAATGAGCTTTTTCAGAAAATTCAAAATGGCGGAAAAATTTTCATGGCGGAGAATGACATCATTGGGTGCAATCAATTTGTCTTGACCCAAGGAATCAGAGGAAAAAATAATTTTGTTTCTACTTTTGATAATAATAATAATTTGACTTTTATAACTTTTAATAATAATTTGAATTTTGTTGTACCCTTACGGTTCAAAAGTTATTAGCATAAACATAAGTGCAACTTTGGACAGCTGGTGGCGCTAGAGGGATTGAGTTAGAGACTCCAAATTTGCTATGGACACAGTTCAGACTGTCCTCTAACTGTGGGCCAAATTTCACAACTTTTTACCATACGGTTCTATGGGCTCCCATAGACTTCAAGAGCGGAAGAAGAAGAATAATTAAAAAGAAATCTAACGATTACAATAGGTGCCTACGCACATTCAGTGCTTGGCCCCTAATAAAAATAATATAACAATACATGACAAATGATTAATATAATATAATATAATATAATATAATATAATATAATCAATTTAATTGTTTTTAGTAGGATCTTATTCGATTTTTTACAATTTTTTCCAGGCCAGGAAAAAAAAAAAAAAAAAAAAAAAAAAATCACAATTTTTTAAATTTTCCTATCAATTCAATGATCGTAGCAGAATAAATTAACTAATAACTGACATGAAATCAAAAAGGATTGCCAAGATGATGAACGCTTCATAAAAGATCTGCTGTAATATCAAACTGTGCATAACGAGGTGTGAAGTAACGAACCCAGACCGGTGGTCTCGAGCTCCTGGAGGTGCAGAGGGAGCTGTAGGGAGGAGAGCTGACACTGACAGCAACCGCTGGACAGAGCCTGAGCCAGCCGAGACGACACGGGACCCAGAAACGGGTACTGATGCTGTCAAACACAACATACAGTTTAAACAATAACACTACAGGTAGAGCATTTTACAAATCACTAGGACACATTTCTCAATACTTTAGTCACTTTTTCAAACTCTTCACATACTCTTTACCAACTTTCATCTTGGCACAGCAGTAAATTTCACATTTGTTTTTAATGATCAGAAGACGCAATCATCTGGATCAACATGCACATTGCACAATTTCTATATCCTAATTATTGTTAATGCAATTCATTTTTCCAGGAGCTCATTGCTTCTACGTTCAGTTAAACTGTTAACAGTGATTGTAAATTAATTGCCTAAATTATTACATTATTTGCTAACTGCATTCTTTAAATTGTAATGTTGACATGCATTCTCTGTAAAGCTGCTTTGAAATGATATGTATCATGAAAAGCGCTACACAAATAAATGTGAATTGAATTGAATTGATCCTTTAATGAAAATATTTTATGTTTTTTTTTTAACATTTTAAATATGAGGAAAGAACCTCATCTAAATATGAGGTTAAGGTATTTATATGACAAAATTATTTACAAAAAAGTCAAAATATGAATAAATACCATAATAGTATATAAACAACACTAGACCAAGACTTGATGCTAATAGTCAAAACTGGCTTTCTGATATCAATCTGGAGCTACTCAGCAAAAACTGAAATAGAAATGAAGCAACTGATAAAAACTGCATTCGCTAAACGGTCTCTTAACGGTTCTGACCTGGAGCTGTTTTTCCGTGAACTGTGTGGCCTGGTTTAACGTGTTTTCAAGCTGGGAGAGCAGTGACAGTAGAGAAGACGGTTTGGCTGCCACTCCATTTTCAGTCGTCTTCTCAGAGTTACGTGGTGCTGGCGGGTGAGTCATCGTGGAGACGCAGCCAATGAGCCGCAGAGTAAGCGACCGCAACCTTAGCCACAGGGTCTCGTCCTCTAGAGAGCGCTGCTTGTGCTCCTCGGTCAGCTGCCTACAATTTGTGACCAATATTATCATTACTGAAACAGATAAATGTTTAAAGGTGACCTATTAGGCACTTTTTCAAAGTCTTGATGTTGTTTTTAGGCTCTACTTTCATTATTTTTCCCCTATTCTCCATTGTTGCAGCTCCTCTCTTCCCAGTCTGTCAGTAACGCTCTGTTTAGTTCCTGTCTCTATGAAGCCCCTCCTTCTGAAAAGCACTCTGTGCTCTGATTGGTCGGTTGGAGCAGTGTGTTGTGATTGGTCAAGCGCTTCGAGCTTGTTTGGGAAATGTCCCGCCCCTTACCGTAACCACCAGTTTCAACACACTACTAACTAACTCAACCAGGCCCCGCCACTTTATTCTGCATATGAATTATTTAAATGAGGAATATTGTGACGTGTTTGTTCCCGGAAGAAAACTCAAGACTACAATGGAGGCGTTTGAGGGAGTTCAGAAACAGTGACACTGATATAGAGAAGAACTCCTGCTGGATGGGACTAACAGCAACATTACAAACTAAAGAACATGTAAAAAAGCACAATAAATCCTCTTTAAAACGTGTGATAGTTCGGAAGGGTTTGTCTCATCGTACCGGTCTTTAGGGTTCCAGCTGACGAGGACAGTCAGGTCACGGTTGTCCCTTAAGTTGTCCCACGGGATGTCGTCCTCTTCCGGACATAGAGACATTGATTTTACGCTCTCCTCTAGAGGGGATGATCTGTGAATTGACAAGACGACAATGAATCCTCAAAATATAATCCCGACAGTGACTTCTAAAAGGCAGTAAATACGACAGGGAAAGATGGAGGGACTAACATGTCGGCTTCCAGGAAGAGGTCCAGCAGCATCCTCTCTGTGCGCACCTGGGCAAAGTGCAGCGAGTGATTGAGTCGGTTCCTGAAGGCGATGAACTCTGGGATTTTCTCAAAAGCACCATACTTATATGCTTGAATAATGTATTCTGAGGTCTGCAGGAACAAACACACGGCAGAAGCATGAGCGAGAGTACATGATGACAGAATGGTCATTTTGATTCTGTGCATAAAGAACAACAGCAGCGTACATCTTTCTGGTTCGAGTGAAAAAACCTGAGGGAGAAGTTACAAGACTGGGAAGCAGCAGCAAACTGGCCCAAAGACTCTGCATAGCGGGTCAATAAATACCTGGACAAAGACAGAACCAAAAGAACAGTATTAGCATGGGTGATATTTGACAAGGAACCTTTGTAAAAAATAATAAACTGCTAAATGTAAGTAAATTTAACTTAAGGCGTACTGTGATGTACTAAAATAACGTAATAGAGTCTTCGATACCAAGTTGGTACTGAAATTTTAAAAATGTGATGCTTTGAGCGCTGTTGAGTGGATCTGTAAACACCTCTGATTGGCCATTGTGTTCACACGCTCAACATACACTATATTGCCAAAAGTATTGGGACACCCCTCCAAATCATTCAATTCAGGTGTTCCAATCACTTCCATGGCCACAGGTGTATAAAATCAAGCACCTAGGCATGCAGACTGCTTCTACAAACATTTGTGAAAGAATGGGTCTCTCTCAGGAGAGTGAATTCAAGCATGGTACTGTGATAGGTTGCCACTTGTGAAATAAGTCCATTCGTGAAATTTCCTCACTACTAAATATTCCATGGTCAACTGTTAGTGGTATCATAAAGTGGAAGCAATTGGGAACAACAGCAACTCAGCCACGAAGTGGTAGGCCACGTAAAATCACAGAGCGGGGTCAGCGCATGCTGAAAAGTCGCCAACTTTCTCCAGATTCAATAGCTACAGACCTCCAAACTTCATAGACAGTGCGTAGAGAGCTTCATGGAATGGGTTTCCATGGCCGAGCAGCTGCATCCAAGCCTTACATCACCAAGTGCAATGCAAAGCGTTGGATGCAATGGTGTAAAGCATGCCGCCACTGGACTCTAGAGCAGTGGAGACGTGTTCTCTGGAGTGACCAATCACGCTTCTCCGTCTGGCAAACCAATGAACGAGTCTGGGTTTGGCGGTTGCCAGGAGAACGGTACTTGCCTGACTGCATTGTGCCAAGTGTAAAGTTTGGTGGAGCGGGGATTATGGTGTGGGGTTGTTTTTCAGGGGTTGGGCTTGAACCCTTAGTTCCAGTGAAAGGAACTCTTAATGCTTCAGCATACCAAGACATTTTGGAATTTCATGCTCCCAACTTTGTGGAAACAGTTTGGGGATGGCCCCTTCCTGTTCCAACATGACTGCGCACCAGTGCACAAAGCAAGGTTCATAAAAACCATGGGTGAGCGAGTTTGGTGTGGAGGAACTTGACTGGCCTGCACAGAGTCCTGACCTCAACCCGATAGAGCACCTTTGGGATGAATTAGAGCGGAGACTGTGAGCCAGACCTTCTCGCCAACATCAATGCCTGACCTCACAAATACACTTCTAGAAGAATGGTCAAAAATTCCCATAAACACACTCTTAAACCTTGTGGAAAGTCTTCCCAGAAGAGTTGAGGCTGTTATAGCTGCAAAGGGTGGGCCAACTCCATATTAAACCCTACGGTTTGAGAATGGGATTTCATTAAAGTTCATGTGCACATAAAGGCAGGCGTCCCAAAACTTTTGGCAATATAGTGAATATGTCTGTGATTGGCTACAATGATCAATGCACAGGAGTGTTTGTGTCTTATCTAGCGAAACAATCGGTAATTAAAAAAATAAAATAAAATAAAATTATACACTTTTTAACCACAAATGCTCGTCTTGCACTGCTCTGAGATGTGCCATGCATTACGTAATCACGTTGAAAAGGTCACGCGTGATGTCAGAAGTACTAAGTCAAACACCCTTTACAAAAAAAAGGTAAAACAACGATGTCGGACGATTTTGAAGTTGGAGGAGAAAATGAGATGGAGTTTTTCGCCCTACCGTAGTACTTCCACCTACGTCACGTCAAGACAAGCATTTGTGGTTAAAAAGTATATGATTTTTTTTTTTTTGAAAATGGCCAATTGTTTCGCTAGATTAGACCCTTATTCCTCGTCTGGGATCGTGTAGAGCTCTTTGAAGCTGCAGTGAAACTGCTGGACCTTCAACCCGTTGAACCCCAGTGAACTATATGGAGAAAAATCCTGGAAAGTTTCTCAAAAACCTTAATTTCTTTTCGACTGAAGAAACAAAGGCAAACATCTTGGATGACATGGGGGTGAGCGAATGATCAGGAAATTTTAATTCCGAAGTGAACTAATCCTTTAATATGATGTCCTAAAAATTGAATCTTGCAAAAGAACTGCTCTTTAAAATTTAGAATAAGGTGCACTGATAAACTATGCACAATAAGACAAAGAACAAAAAAATGATTTAATGTCATCTTTAACATATTAATAAAAGACATATTTGTTCCCTGTAGTCGCTGTGTTCTTACCCTATGGTGTCGTGCTGGACGTGTTTGGCGTCCAGGCCGGAGTAAAGATCTACCACCGGCTCAAAAGCCCCCAGACGGCAGTACAGAAGCAAAAGCAGCAGTTTGAACTGAGCGTTGGAGGAACTGTGGGAAAGACCTTCTTCTAACATCCCCAGACACTGCCACAACATGTTCTGATCACCTAACAACACAGACACCACACTCGTTCATCAATAACATGAAGGGTTTTAATCAAAACTGATTCTAAAAATGAGAAGCACACGCACCCGTCTCCATCCACAGGTCGATATAGACATGAGCCGCCATGAGACAGTACATATCTGAGAACTGGAGCTCTGTTTTTAAACAGGACTTCCCTAGAGCAGAAGTAAAACAGGAAATGGTAAGTCTGCTGTAAAACAGAACATTATAGGTCAATTAAAATATGTCAATGAATAGAAAATATGATAAGTGCTTGCCGTGGAAAATGTAAGATGCTGGTATTTTCACAGATTATGTCATTTAATAAGGAAGAAATTTGAATAGTCCAACCTGCCTAGTCATCTGCTTACCGAACTGTAAGCCGTGCCGGTAATGCGCCTTCAGTTCTTTGATGAGGCCCAGTTTGCCCTCGGTGTTGAGAGCATGCTGTAGACCCAGACAGCGGCTGAGCTGCGTCACACACAAATGTCTCTGCAGAGCCCGCGTGTCTCCTGGGAGAGCAACACCATCCTCTCCAGGAGCAGCCAGCGGCACGGCCTCCATTAGCCTGTTGATGAACTGAGACAGTCGCAAGAAAGTTAGAAACACTCAAGAACGTCTCTTCTTGTCTAAGTGTTCTGTTCTAAAATAGAATAAGCTGCAAAAATAAATAAATAAAAATTGTGATAATGTATATGTGAGAGTATACCTAAATTTATATACACACCGATCAGGCATATCATTATGACCACCTTCCTAATATTGTGTTGGTCCACCTTTTGCTGCTAAAACAGCCCTGACCCGTCGAGGCATGGACTCCTCTAGACCCCTGAAGGTGTGCTGTGGTATCTGCACCAAGATGTTAGCAGCAGATCCTTTAAGTCCTTTAAGTTGTGAGGTGGAGCCTCCATGGATCGGACTTGTTTGTTCAGCACATCCCACAGATGCTCGATTGGATTGAGATCTGGGGAATTTGGAGGCCAAGTCAACACCTCAAACTCGTTGTTGTGCTCCTCAAACCATTCCTGAACCATTTCCGCTTTGTGGCAGGGCGCATTATCCTGCTGAAAGAGGCCACAGCCACCAGGGAATACCGTTTCCATGAAAGGGTGTACATGGACTGCAACAAGATTTCCCAGGTTGCCTCCGCCGGCTTGTCTTCTTCCCATAGTGCATACTGGTGCCCATGTGTTCCCCAGATAAGTGACGCACAAGCACCCGGCCATCCACGTGATGTAAAAGAAAACATGATTCATCAGACCAGGCCACCTTCTTCCATTGCTCCGTGGTCCAGTTCTGATGCTCACGTGACCACTGTTGGCTCTTTCGGCGGTGGACAGGGGTCAGCATGGGCACCCTGACTGGTCTGCAGCTATGCAGCTCCATACGCAACAAACTGTGATGCACTGTGTATTCTGACACCTTTCTATCAGAACCAGCATTAACTTCTTGAGCAGTTTGAGCTACAGTAGCTCGTCTGTTAGATCGGACCACACGGACCAGCCTTCGCTCCCCACGTGCATCAATGAGTCTTGGCCGTCCATGACCCTGTCGCCGGTTCACCACTGTTGAACCACTTTTGATAGATACTGACCACTGCAGACCGGGAACACCCCACAAGAGCTGCAGTTTTGGAGATGCTCTGATCCAGTCATCTAGCCATCACAATTTGGCCCTTGTCAAACTCGCTCAAATCCTTACGCTTGCCCATTTTTCCTGCTTCTAACACATCAACTTTGAGGACAAAATGTACACTTGCTGCCTAATATTTCCACTAACAGGTGGCCGTGATGAAGAGATAATCAGTGTTATTCACTTCACCCGTCAGTGCTCATAATGTTATGCCTGATCTGTGTATATGCATTGCATCTTGTCACGCTTACCTGCACATGTTGGTCAGGTGCGAGTAGATCCAGAAAGATCTTCAGGTCAGTGATGCAACATGGCTTGTCTCCAAACTTCACAAAGAACTGGAACATGAGCTCAAGAGGTTCACCTGCATCATGTTGGGAAACCATGTCAGAAACACATAGCAAACATACAGACTGTGCTGTGTGTAAACCGCCACAACCCATCCTGTACCTAGCTGCTGTGCTTCAGGACAGCTCCGCTCTCTGAGCCGTCTGATGAGCTCCAGACGGGCCAGGTACGGTCCTCTCAGATGCTTCGACTCCTTTGCATCTTCTGTGGCCAGTCGCTCCTCCATGAAGCTGATGGACTGAGCTACGGAGGCGTGCACCTCCCCTTCTGCACAACTGCAACACAGAGAGCAACACCACAGCATGCATGAGACCGTGAGACAGGATGTGTTCAGAATGGCACACTACTTTATCACTACTTTATTACTGTATCACCGACAGGCGGTATACAATGCAGTGTACTTGACCTTTCATTTCCAGTGTGACAAATGCTTTCCCAGCTAAATGTTTGCATGCAATTAACTTTTTACGTACTGAGCTCCTTCCTGTGGAGGCGTCCAGCTCTGATCAATGAGGTGGAACAAAGAGTCAAAATATAGCAAGTAGAACTGCCAGTCATCAGGGCTGCAGAGAGAAACAAAACCTACCGATTAACACCTTATGTACGTAACGAAAATTCATTGCTAAACTGGAACAACCTCACTCAGACGCAGCTATTTATGTTTAAGGAACAGAAAGACAACTGATCAGGAGTGAACTCACTTTTTTAGGAGCAGCTTGCAGGACAGAGCGTTGCACTCGGCCCAGCGCTCCAGACGGCGATACAGCATCATGCATTTGTTCTCACGGCTCTGCAGTTCACTGGTCAGCTTCTCTGAGGGAGAAAAACACAAAGCAAAATGAGACACAAAGCTAAGAGACATTAAAATATGCAGATAAAAATCAACTGGAAGGTTGCACATTCTTTGCAATACAAATGTTAATGGTAGAAGCTCATAGTACACTCCAAACCTTTGGAGTCTGTAAGATTTTTTTAACTCACTTTAGAGTTTCTCCACATAAACAGAAAACATACAATTACAGACACTATTGACTATCATATCTGTATTAATATATTAGTTTGGCTAGTAGTTTTTGGTTTGGTATCAAAATTGGAAGCAAGAATTGTGAAATTACACTAGTATTTGAAATATGGTGTCATAACCTTATTTATTAAGGTTGCATTTATCATTTATTTATTTATCCCCGCCTCCCGAATTCCATTTTTTCGGGATTCCTTTTTTTCCTCTGTTTTAATTTATGGGACTCCATTTTGAATGAATGAATGAATGAATGAATGAATGAGGCATTTACATAGCGCATTTTAAAGGTCAAATTAAATTTTAGTAATCAAAAAGCATGTCTAGTAATTAAAATCATGACACTTTAATAACAATTTATAAGTTTCACAAAAATAAAATGTAAGGCCTTATGAAATAAATTTTTTCCCCCTCAAATTCTATTTTATTGGTACCAAATTCTGTGTTTTTTGTTTTAAGTTTTCTGGATTCCATTTTAAATGGTTTAATCAATTTTAATGATCAAAAAGCATGTCTAATTAATTAAATTCATAAAAACAAAATTTATTATTATTTTTTTTTTTTTAAGTCATTATCAGATGTGTTGTTTTTGATTTTTCAGAAATTCTGTGTTGTGTATTTAAATTTTTCTGGCAATAAAAAGAAGGCAACAAACAAAAATTTAATTTATCTTTTAATCATATGATATTAAACTTTTTTTGTCAAACAAAGTGCTGCACAACAGAGCTTTACTGTTAAAATTAAAACATGGAAGAAAATTGGGATTATTCCTTTAAATAAATTAATTGCGTTTTAATAATTATTTAATATTATTATCAGTGTCACTATTACTCCATTGAGACATAACTAAATTCTTCTGTACAACATTAAAATGTTTCTGTCACAGTTTCTTTAAGTTAAGCCGAACATTTATTTTGACAGGTTGCCATGAAGACCTTTGAGTTTCTGTGCGTTTATGATATGATGATAATTTTTCTCAAATGAAATGGTAAAATGCTCATGAAGTGACTCTCAGAGAGGCTCTGGAGATGAAGTTCATGCATTCATGTCCTCTTATAGTGAGGAAGCAGGGGCTGAAAACATCGCGAGCATCACGTGTGCTTCAGTGTGTAAATGAAACCGTGCATCTGCGCCATTCATTCACACAGAGACACAGAACATGCAAGTATTCATATGTAAATAGTCTTTTTGCGATGTAATATTCACAGACACTAGTCTATACCACGATTTGATTTAAGTGTACTGACCTACTTTTTACTTATTCATCAAAAATTTGACAAATTCCATCTTTTATGAATGGATTCCGCGATTCCGTCCTTGTTTTCTGCATCACGGAAATCAAAGGGCCCTATTTATTGCTTCTCTGTGGTGGGGACACTGAAAATTTTGGCAGGAAAAGTAACAATTTGAACCATTGGCCCGAAAAAAAAAAATCTTTGCATTAAGCCCTGTTGACAGTAATATTTTAAATAAAAAGAGATGTGAACTATAACTTTGTTTACATGGAGTAAAAACACCAGGCATTGGAAACTACCGTTCATTTTTACATTCTTATCATCTCTGGTAATTGACAGCATGCCACACAAGCAATATAAAGACATTCAACTGGAAATAACCCAGAATATTCCTTTGAAGAACACACATTTTTTTCCCCCTCACCTCCGAGTGGCCCCTGAACCACCTCCAGCGCCTCCACATATTTCCCCAAACGCTCCAAGATCATGAAGTACAGCTGGACCTGGAACAGCCCATGGAAAATGCGTCATGAACTTTATACGGCTGAAATAAACAGAAACAGATTATCGATAACACGTCCTACCTCAGCTTCTGCCTCGATTTTCTCCTCCTTAACCATTTTCTCCACCATACGCTCAGCTAACGGCAGGAACATGGTGTGAGAGAGCTTTTCATCTTGTGCCGAGATGGCCTGAAACACATATGACATGGCAGATGTTGGAGAAGTGTACTGATTTTTATACATAAAAAGGCAATTTTATACATTTATTTTGATCTGCATGATGTGTATTGTTTATGCAAATAAGAAAACAATCATACCTGCATCACCAAGCTCATGACCGACCAGAAGTAATACGGGTTTTTGGGGACAATTTTATACAGCGCCATTCCAGCCTGTCAGAAGTGCAGAGACAGAAAAGTCTAAACAATGATTTTGGAGGTTCACAATTAATCATGAAGCCCTATTTAAACCAAAATCTCAATTTCAAATTGTGATTAACAAATTGCAAAGGCTGCGATTTAATTAAATAAATATACGTGCTGCATGTTGCATGAGTGAAGCGCAACACTGTGTTCATTTACACGCAAGCAGTTCATGATCTGGGGTCTCATTTATAAAGCGTGCGTACGCACAAAACAGGGCTGGAAACGTGCGTACGCCAGTTCCCACGCAAAGGTTGTGATCTATAAAAACAAACTTGACGGGAGAATGTGCGCACCTTTAAGCAAACTTTGAGCCGTGCGTACGCACATTCTGGAGACAAAAGTGATATGAATTGACATAGTAGATGTGCTACTTTCGATCACTTTTCCAGTGACACGCTGTTTTAATGACAGCGAGGAGCGCTGGGAGCACAATAATTCCTCTTTAAACTAAACTGCAGATGTTATGACAAAATATTTTTTCGAGAATGACGATCAGTGATGCACACTTAACTTAGATATTATGGAAGACACTGCTGGATTCGGTGGTCGAACGGTCCGTTGTCCAGTTTGAATAGGTCCAATAATATCTTACTGTACAACCACAGCTGCAGGAGGTGTTGATGTCGTGTGAAGGATCTTCAAACAATTACCATTTGAAGGATATAATTTGAGGAAAACGGTAAGATTTGCATGTTTTCTTTTTAAAATACTTTGTCAGTGACGCGCCGTTTCGGACAATTGTATTTACACTGCAATAAATAAGTAGTCCGATCTGTTTCCACTAAAAATAGCCTATAAAATTCCTAAAAGATATGTTCACCTTATCAGCAAAACTGCATAAATCTGATTTGAATTGTTTAAAACTATAAAATACTATCTGGCCAGTGGAAATGAATGAATCAACTCTATTCTAAAACCTTTATCTGAAGTATTTTATACAAATTTTGTTTTTATGGATATTTTGATATATTTATTCTAAAACATAAAGAGGATATTGGATGATCTTTATCAATATAATGTGTGGCACAAATTGCATTTATAGTCCATATCTAATATTTTCCAATGTCTTGTACCTTTGACAGTGTTAACCGTGAATGTCACGTGGATGGGAATATGTATGGAAATGATATGCAGATGAGGTTATGCATAGTAAAACTAGGCGTCGTAAGCTCCATATATGGTGATTTCGGGGAGGAGACAGGGTGGAGATGCACGTACGCACAATTTTCCGCTGAGTGGGATTTATAAAGGGATTTGTGTGCAGGTTCTGGCGTACGCATGGTTTTATAAATCTGATTTTTTTTGTGCGTACGCAGAATCTAGCTTTTGCGCGTACATACAATTTTAGTAGGGATCCTACGCACAGTTTTATAAATGAGACCCCTGGTGTTTTCAGTGTCTTGGTTCACAGTAAACGCTGCTCCACACACTACATCTCTGCATCTGCTCCGAGTTTGAGACGCTTATAACATGCATTTAAGAGCGCAACATGCGCCAACCATCTTTCCAAAATTGCAATGCTCTTATAAAGCAGCTGTTGCCAATAAAAGAGAAGCTTTAAAGGGATAGTTCACCCAAAAATTCTGTCATCATTTACTCTACCAAAACTTGTATGAATTTCTGTCTTCTGCTGAACACAAAAGGAGATATTTTGAAGAATATGGGTAAAAGAAACAGGCCCCATTGACTTGCATAGTATGTGAAAAAAATACAAAATACTATGGAAGTCAATGGGGTCCATCAACTCTTTTTTTTTTTTTTTTTTACCCATATTCTTCAAAATATCTTCTTTTGTGTTCAGCAGAAGAAAGAAATTCATACAGGTTTGGAACAACATGAGGGTGAGTAAATGATGACAGAATTTTCATTTTTGGGTGAACTATCCCTTTAAGGGCTCCCTGCGGTTTACCGCCAAAATAAAAGACCAATAGTTTGAAAATGCATAAATTAAGAAAGCCATAAATATTAGTACTATAAAATCTTTTTTTTTATAAATAATGACAGTGAAATTACAGTAAAATTTTATATTTTAATTTGTAATAATAATAATAATAATAATTTTTTATAGTCATAATTATATTTATTCACAACTTTTATGCCCATACTTTGCAGCCCTACAAACAAGCACTGCAAACATTTTAAATAGCAATTGCAATTATTTCCCCCCCCAAATTAAGCTTAACTTAAAGGGTTAGTTCATCCAAAAAAAAAAAAAAAAAGAAAGAAGAAAATTCTGTCATTAATTACTCGCCTTTTTGTCGTTCCAAACCAATAAAGTTCATCTTCAGACCATAAATTAAGATATTTTTGAGGTTTTTTGTTATCTCCCATAGAAAGCAACATATAAAAACCTCTCAGATTTCATCAAAAATATCTTAATTTTTGTGTTGCGAAGATGAACGAAGGTCTTACAGGTGTGGAACGTCATGAGGGTGATTTCATTTTTGGTTGAACTAACCCTTTAATAATATAAACAGGACATAATGATTGATAAACACAAACAGAACCTGTTGCATTTTCTTGTACTCTCCGACCCGAGCATAGGCCATGAAGAGGTGAGAGTGGTACTCCTCGCTCGTTGGAACCTTCCGGACTGCAGCTTCATAAAGCTTGGTCACTAATTCGGCTAAAGAAAGAAAAAGTCCATGTGAATTAGCTTGTTCTGATTGGCTGAGATTTTGCTGCAGCATTTCAGGTCTGTGTCTGCGCTTTTAACACTCACGCCGATGCATTTCTCTGTAGAGGATAGTCAGTGCCTGCAGAGAGTTGTCATCTGTGGGTTCGAGAACGGCCACCTCCTGTGCCAGCGTGAAGGCTTCATCCTGTTTGCCGGTGCGCTGCAGACCAATCGCCTTCAAGACCTGGAAATAAATGCATCCAGAGCTAATTTATCAATCTAGATGGACAAATTCATTACGTTTTTTCTTTCTTAAACAACAATGCCTTTTGTGTTGACAGCTATCCACAGCGTCACGTGAAGTACAGCGTTAATCCATCACTTCTGACAACTAGACCAGCCACGGTCTGAGCTGACCAAAATGAAACAGTGTTCGCACAATTAATCGAAAATAAGAGAAAGTGTTGTCAGAGAAAGTGTTAACAGCAGCATGAAGTGACCACGATACTTTAAGGTACTTTTAAGGTAATCGGCTAGCCTATCTAGTTACTTTCATTGTTGGCATTTTATTCGATTTTAACGATTTTAACATTAATGAGAAGAGGAAAAATCAAAAACTTTTAGATATAAATCTGCAAATGCAATGGACATTGGTTATGCTCATCTTCGCTGCCCCTTTGAAGACATCTCGAGTAAAACATCTCTATATTCATCTGGAAGCGATGCAACCTGTTTTACAGAATATGGAAGTTTGTTGCACTTAACCTGCATTAATGATTACAAGCTGGACGTGGAGTTCTGGAGTAAAAACAAATAATGTACACACCTTCGCACAGTGAAGATCTTTGTGCTTCTTAAGCAGTTTGTCGGCCTGCTGGATTGCCATCTTGTTATTGCCATTGTCCAGGTAATCTAGAAGAGAAATACATGTTCAATACAACAGTACAGCAGCAGTTACCAAACACTTCGACCATTACTGAAGAGAGCTACCATGTGTTTCCATCATTCAAGTGATGATAAACCAGACAATGCTACTAATCAGCCAGTCAAATGTCACTAGACCAATAACTAATCATAATTTAAAGTATAATTTACTCCAAAAAATGAATATTCTGTCAGGATTTACTCATCATAAAGGATTAGCTCACTTCAGAATTAAAATGTCCTGATAATTTACTCACCCACATGTCATCCAAGATGTTCATGTCTTTCTTTCTTCAGTCGAAAAGAAATGAAGGTTTTTGAGGAAAACATTCCAGGATTTTTCTCCATATAGTGGACTTCACTGGGGTTCAACGGGTTGAAGGTCCAAATGTCAGTTTCAGTGCAGCTTCAAAGAGCTCTACATGATCCCAGAAGAGTCTTATCTAGCGAATCGACAGGCCATTTTCTAAAAAATGTACTTTTTAAACACAAATGCTCATCTTGCACTGCTATGTGCCACGCATTACGTAATCACATTGGAAAGGTCACGTGTGACGTAGACGGAAGTACTAATCCTGTGTTTACAAAGCGAACATGCAAAGACTAAGTCAAACACCCTTTACAAAAAAAAGGTGGATGCTTTTGAAGTTGGAAGAGAAAATTAGATTTTCGCCCTACCATGGTACTTCCACCTAGGTCACACGTGACCTTTCCAATGTGATTACGTAAAGCGTGGCGAATCTGCACAAGACGAGCATTTGTGGTTAAAAAGTATATACATTTTTCTTTTTCGTTTCACTAGATAAGACTCTTATTCCACGTCTGGGATCATGTAGAGCTCTTTGAAGCTGCACTGAAACTGACATTTGGACCTTCAACCCGTTGAACCCCAGTGAAGTCCACTATATGGAGAAAAATCCTGGAATGTTTTCCTTAATTTCTTTTCGATTGAAGAAAGAAAGGCATAAACATCTTGGATGACATGGGGGTGAGTAAATTTTAATTCTGAAGTGAACTAATCCTTTAATGAAGTTACAAACCTTTCTTTTTGAATTCATACAGGTTTAGAACTTAACATAACCAAAGGAACGGTCCCTTTAACCAGCCTGTTAAACTCTTGCTCATAAAAATGGTAAAAAAAAAGAAAGAAGAAAGTCTGTTTTTTGGTGCAAGAAACCTTGAATGACATTATAAGTGGATAAAATGCTACAGAAATGTAGAATATGACTGCTTTAAAATAGGTATTATGGGTAAACTGCACATTCAATGATGCTAAACCACAAGTGAGGATTTAACAGCATCGGTGATCGGGAACAAACGCCTGCAGACACTCAGAAACACAGCACTGCATCACTCAAAACATGCACGGCTCAGATAGACCCCCGACTGTGAGAACGTTCTCTCACCGGCTGCTCGATGCAGGATCCCCCTCCCCTCCCTTCCCATGAGTCTCTCTGCTAAAAACACAGGACCATGTCGCTCGACAGCTGGATGCCAAAATTAACCAGGCCAGACAGTAGACTTGGACTTTCTACATGAGAACAGCTCCGTGTGTCTGTCCATTCATACATTTTAAATAGCATCTTTCCTTATAACTGTTATATTTCTAATCAATCACCCACGCAAATAGCGATCGATTTTAGACAATAGGATGGCAAGACTGCACAAATCAGCAGAATAAAGGTCATTGAAATATTGATTGTGATAAACCTCACATGCACAGCATCTCTAGTGTAGTAGAACAACAGCAGCGAGTCTTTGAGATAATATTTCATTCAAAAATATATAATACTAGAAAATCACTTTGAATCAAATGCACAGTATGAACTCAGAAGCCAGAATTATTTTTGAAAATTAATTTTTTGCTGATTGGTAAAAACAGCGTTCCAGTTTATAAAAACATGATATAATTAATTAATAATATTATTGAATGAAAACGTGTCTCAAATATTTATATAATAGGTTAATTGTTTTATATAATCAGTAATGCAGACCATGCAATAACTTTTAATAGAAGATGCATAGAGATTTATTGACCATAAATATGCAAGTACATTAAAGTCTACTACATGCATATATATGATAATATACATGACATACAGTCAGATTTCACATCAATTTTGATTGCTAAAACACAAATGTCAGTGGTGTACCTCAAGGCTATACATTCAGACCAATTCAGTTTAAGAGTTCAAGCATTTAAAGTCATTTATAGGTCATTTCTGCACCGCTCTGGAGAAAATTTCCAAAATTAAACACAATAATATAAACATAAAAGCTTATAAATAATCTCTGGGAAACAATAAGCAGGTCTAAGTTATCTCAGATAATTTAGACACAAAGCTCAGCTTTATGCATCTATAATGTAATTACACATATATCAATTAATTATGCATGTAAAGCATCTTTCTAAGAATATATACACAATCTATAGAAGATATGAAATATTAAAGCACAAATGGCTCCTATTGAGGCAGTTAATCTCTTTGACATCTCACACAGGTAATGAGCCGGTTGATCAAATGACATTAGCACTGATCTCTTGACATTTAAACAGTATTTCTAGGTTTAAATGGACTATAAACAGGGTTTCTTATACCGATTGAAACTTTAGAGTGTGACCGCATAAGGACGCACTGTCATCCGGCACCGCAGTCGAACCGACACCGCGGCTTGAGCTCCACAGGCCTCACCGGCTCTCCACAGCTCCTGCAGCGCTTTAATAAACTCAGTAACGCACAGGCCGGTCCTACAGCACTAGTCAGACCAGCTGAGTCTCTGTAAGCCCAGCGGTGCGATGCGAATCTTACCGTAAATGGGTCGCAGTCTTCTGTCGTTAGGGTCTTGCACATGGCCCCTCGCCGCCATGATGGAGCTGAGCAGGATTATTTGGTGCGCATGCGCAGAGCGAGCACTCCGGAAAGACTTTAAACAGGAGCCTGGAGTCATGCGTGTCGTTTAGCGTCACTGTAAAAGACTGCTTTTTCTCGCTTACAAAAAAGAAGTGCAATGGTACGACCTAGTTTTGGAATGTAATTTTTGCTTAAAAATGCTCAGAGAGCAACATGGTATTGTTTAAGCAGGGGTTTTCAAAGTGGGGTTTGGGGCCCCCAGGGGGCCACAAGGGAGTGCTAGGGGGTCCATGGAAATGTTTAGAGAAAAGAGTGTGAAAATTTTACATAATAATAACAAAAATATATTTTAGTTAAAAATAAAGAAATTGGATTACAATAAATAAATACAACTTAGATAAAAAAAACCCTGATAAATAAAAATTAAATAAAATATGAAAACAATAAATGAGCAAATAAATAATGAATCTAAAATTACAAAAAAAAAAAAAAAATGTAATAAATAATAGAAACTAAATATTTTCCTAATAATTTGTAGACATATTTATTATTATTTTTTTCACAATATAATTTGGACTTTTAAATTGAAATTTTAGAATGGGGTCCCTCGCACAATGATGATCATATTTTGTGGGTTCACGGAAATGTTTAGAGAAAAACAGTGTAAAAATGTAAAACATAATAACAAAAATATATTTTAGGTAAAAATAAATAAAAATTGGATTACAATAAATAAATACAACTTAGATAAAAAAAAATTGATAATTAAAATTAAATAAAATACAAAAACAAAAAAGAGCAAATAAATAATTCATCTAACATTAGAAAAAAATCTAATAAATAATAGAAACTGAATATTTTCCTAATAATATTTAGACATATTTATAATATTATTATTTTTTTCACAATATAAATTGGACTTTTAAATTGAAATTTTAGGATGGGGTCCCTCGCACAACGGTGATCATATTTTGCGGGTCCATGGAAATGTTTAGAGAAAAGAGTGTAAAAATGTAAAACATAATAACAAAAATATATTTTAGGTAAAAATAAATAAAAACTGGATTAAAATAAATAAATATAACTTGGATAAAAAAAAGATAAATAAAAAATAAATAAAATACGAAAACAAAAAAAATGAGCAAATAATTCATCTAACAGAAAAAAATCTAATAAATAATAGTAATGAAATATTTTCCTAATAATATTTAGACATATTTATAATATTCTTTTCCCACAATATAAGGCCCAATTTATATCATAAAAAAAAAATATATAAATGTTTAAATATTATTAGGAAAATATTTCATTTCTATTATTTATTACTTTTTTTCTAATGTTAGATGCATTATTTATTTGCTCATTTATTCTTTTCGTATTTTTTATTTTTATTTATCTATTTGTATATACTTATTGTAATCCAATTTTTATTTATTTTTAACTAAAATATATTTTTGTTATGTTTTACAAAAAGGCTTAATTTAAAAAAATAAATAAAAATTAGATTATAATAAATAAAATAAAAAATAAAAAATAAAAAAAGTAAAAAATTAGCAAATATATATTGCATCTAACAGTACAGTGCTACAATGAGTAGGTCAAATTTAACAATTAACTTTACAGAAATTTACAGAATATTCTCCAAATAATATTTAGACAAATGTATATATATTTTTTTTTCATAATATAAATTGGGCCTTTTTAAAATTTCAGGTTTGCACAAGGGTGATCATATTTTGGGAGACGGCGACAGTACCTTGAAATACCATATAAAGTGACTGTGTATTTGACTTACCTACACTAAATTACACATAAGTATAGCAGATGTTTTTTTTCTTTTTTATGTGGTTCAATTGAAACCACCAAATTAGGAATTTGAAATGGTAGTGACATTTCATTTTGTTTCTTTTCCATGTGCTTTATACAGGCATTACTGTTAATAGGAAAATATAGATCATATAATTTCCCAGAGAGACCCTTGGCTTGAAAACACTCAAATTTCCAACAGAAATCTTTATTTTATTAGTTTTTAGCAGTGATGTATATGGAAGATAGTTAATACAAAAGCACATTTGTGATGAAAGCATCCTCCTTTTACAATACAAAGACAATCAGAATGAAAATATCACTGCTGATACAGCATATATACACACTGAAGTCACATGACGTCTCAGACACGACCGCTCATTCTCCATCAGGACTGTGTTTATCTGCTCTTTTGGGATGTGAACTTCCTGCTGAACTCAAGTGCTTGTCAAAGTCCTCTTCACTGATCTTTCCTTTCTTGAGTTTCTTCAGCAGACGCGTGTCACTTAAAAGCTCGTTCAAGTCTTCGTTGTCAACATCTGATTCCTGTGAGCACACAAGTTTAGCATTGACACTTTATATTGGTTTTCTATTCTTATATACGTGAGAAAAAAATGAATAACACACCTCATCCATTTTTCTTTTGGCGGCCTTCTTTTTCTTTCTATCCTTCTTGATCTTCTGCTTGGACCAGGCTTTGTTCTTGATGAAGTTCTTCCTCAATGGCGCCTCTTTCACTTTCTCTTTCTGCTCTGCCAGTCTTTTTTGTCTCTGTTTCTCCCTGTTTTTATCTTTAAACCGGATGGTGTCTGTGTCGATGCTCTCCTGTTTGAAGTTCGGGAAGGTCTTTCCTTTCAGTTCAGGCATTTTGGGCAAACGAAGGAGAGCGAAGCCATGCGCCAGAGCAGCAAAATCCAGGTCTGTACAAGGTACACGTCATTTTAATCAGGTGAATTATCTTGATTATGCCTCTTATTAAAATGTATGACACACAAAGTCACTCACCTTTAATGCGAAATATCAAACTACACTCGTGTTTGGCGTACGCCTGCACACATGATACAAAGGCTTTCATGCCCTTCTCAAACATTGCTCTGTCCTGTAAAGCCATCGCCTTCAGTTTAGGCAGAACGTCAACCACATCTTTCACTGGAGGAAACAACTGAAGGGGACACTGTGGCGAAAAAACACAGAATTATAAAGTACAAACACTATTTTACAAGCTTAAACTCCAACATATAGAATAACGAAACTGAGAATGCAAAGATATTAGGCACAACAGGGTATTTGCACAAATATATGGTGTTAAAAAATTGAGCATGGTGCTAGAAACACCAAGAGCATGGGTTCAATTGCCAGGCAATGCATGAGCTGAAAAGATGCATATCAATGCATGTCGATTTAGATAAAAGCATCAGCCAAATGCATGATTGGAAATGTATTTTTTTTAGTGTGTAAAGCCTAATTTTGTAACTTACCCTATTTATAAGTGCCATAATGCTCACTGATAGTTTGTTAATGAAATAAAGTTTTTCTCTGACTTACCTTTTGATTAATGGACAAAAAATTTACATATGACTCTTCCATTGGTAGGAGAAACACAAGTGCGTTGCCTTGGTTTCCGATGCGCGCCGTTCGTCCACACCGATGCACAAAGGAACTAATGGAAATTTGATGACAAAAATTAGCAACAAAACATTCAAATAGTGTCACCTTTAAAACAGTGTTATTTTATTACTTATTTATATACTATTAATTAATATTTTGAATTAGCTTTTATTTTCTTATTTTCAGGTTCCTTTTTCATTTTATTTTAAGAATTGGTCATTTTGTTTAATACAGAGCCCCTAAAGGGACGTGGTGATGGGAAAAATATGAAATGGGAGGAAAAAATATATTTATGTTCTCTTGCAATTGTTTTGAGAAAGTTTGCGTTCACTCACAAATAACTCAAAAGGTTTGTGAGCGAATGCAAAGTTTCTCAGGGGAAGGCAAACATTTTGCAAGCGAACGCAAAAGCATTGAAATGTAAATTTCCTCCCAATCTCATATTTTTTTCCCCATCACCATGTCCCTTTAGGGGCTCCGTAGTTTAATATTTATATATAACTTTATTTTTATTTCAGTTTTAGTAATTTAAGTACTTCATTTCTAATTTTCACCAAATTTTTATACTTTCACATACATAAACATTGACTAAGACCAAGTTTTAATACTTAAGATAACATTTTTTTACGAAGAATGCTGAAGTTTTATTACTAAATGATAGTGGTTTGTTCAATTCACAAAGCATGAGCAATAGTAACAGTAATGCAAGACTCGGCAACTCTGGCCCTCGAGATCCATTTTCCTGCAGAGTTTTGCTCCAACTTTAATCAAACACACCTGAACAAGCTTTTCAGAATTAGTTGGATGCATCCGAAATCACATACTCTCGAGTAGGTACATTATTTTTTAAATCGGTCCTTAATTATGATTTCACTTTTAACTTTAGTTAGTGTGTAATGTTGCTGTTTGAGCACAAACAACATCTGCAAAGTTACGACACTCAAAGTTCAATGCAAATGAGATATTTTCTTTTTACAGAATTCACTTTTTAAGGACTACAACAAACGGCTGGTAGGGACTACAACAAGCTTCTTCCTGCGTCAGTGACATCACAAACCCCAAAATTTACATAAACCCCACCCCCGAGAACACATAACAAAGGGGGTGAGGCCATGTTGGGCTGCTTTAGAGAAGAAGGAAGAGTTGTTGTAGTAGAGTGTTGTTGACATGCCGTCATTTTACGCCGGACTGCTTCACAAATCAATGAGTTGAATCAACTCCACAGCAACTACATAAATTTATCCACTAACCATTCAGAAACGTCCAGTTTTATTCTAAAAGTTGTAACTTCTTCCTGAGTCTCTCCATCAGTGTCGACTCCGGTTTGAACAATGTAAGGCTGAACACCGTTACTGACAATCCTCATTTTGGCTGCGTGAGATTCTCCAGCTTTGTTGTTGTTGAGCTGTTAAAGCTCCACCCTCTTCTGGAAAGGGGGCGGGGAGCAGCAGCTCATTTGCATTTAAAGGGACACACACAAAAACGGTGTGTTTTTGCTCACACCCAAATAGGAGCAAATTTGACAAGCTCTAAAGCTGTAACGCCTCTAACCTCATGTCAGCTGACTTTATGAGAACTAATCAATGCATGAAATAAATGATGTAATAAACAATTCCAAGAGCCTCAAAAGTTCATACTCTTGAGCTCAAGTATGTTAATGCATGTCCCGGTTACCTCGCACTGCTTGGGGGGTCATACTGAAGCACCCAGTTGACTTCAGGTATGTCGATGCCTCTCGCCATGACGTCTGTGCACACGAGAATCCCACTGCACACAAGCATAATGCATTTATTCTTCATCTATAACTTCCTCTCTGTAAATAGCTAGAAAGGCATCACACTAAATGATGCAGTCCATTACCTCTTCAGCGCACGGAAATCTGCAAAGATCTTGTTTCGTTTATGTTTCATCTTCCCGTGGATGCAGTGGATGCTGACGTTCTTGATCAAGACTTCCAGGGCTTTACCGAAGTACTCCACACAGGCGCAGGTGCTGTGGGTATGACGGGTAATATAATGTTAGGATGGTTGGACAATATCATTAAGATTGGTCAAAAGTTTGGAATAATTAAGATTATTTTAATGCTTTTGATATTTTATTACAATTTAAAGGCGCTATATGTGATAATTTTCATATATTAATCACTTTTTTATTGCCAACGTGTAAACAGCTTGTAATGAAACTTAAAGAGCAAGACCTTCCCTGACTTCCTAGGTTGTCTATAAAAGCCTGTAGACTCTGCAAAATCAATAAAGATGTAATGTTTACGCTCACAAAAGCCTCTCTTCCATTCAATGACACATGAAATGAATGCTTATACAATGTTCAGGGTAATGCCAAAAGAGCCCTTCTGTACTGTAATGTCAATGTTTCATACAAAGAAAAGTAGTCTTACATATACTTTATAATCAAGCTATCATAATAGTGTAATTTTAATCACCTCATCTGTTGACATGATGCCGGTAAATCACAGAACTGCTGCAAACGTATCCACATCACTATGATCAGATGCTTTCTTCACCGCTGTTTTCTCACCGCTGTCATTTTTGTTGTGTTTATTTCTTTATTTTTTTTCAGGACGTTTAATCACATTCAGTCTCTTGTTCGTTACGTTATGAGCAATAAGTTGTAGTTCACTTAACAGCCACCAGTGTCACTAATAACAAGGTTTCTGATTTCTACATATAGCTCCTTTAAAAGAACTGTTTTCCATTTGAAAGTGAATTTCACAATATTACCGTTTTCACTGTATTTTTGGTCAAATAAATGCAGCCTTGGTGAGCAAGAGACTTCTTTCAAAAACATTGAAAATCTTAATTATTCGAAACGTTTGACCGGTACTGTATGTGGCAAAATCAGTCGAACAAACCTGAAGAACACAAGATGCTTCTCATGTTTATGCTGCCTGAGAAACGCCACCAAAGTGTTGAACTTCTCCTCTGCTCGACACATCTACACATAATGAAGAACAGGTTTAGATAAACCACACAAACACTGAGAATTAGTTCAAACAAGCTTATATACCCAAGTAAAATTCCTTCATAATGACACATATATTATAAAGTAAATGTGGTCAATCAATGCTGATTTCATGTCATAATTAACTGAATAACTTTCTGAAACGCCCATGAAAAGGCATGACTGTGCATTTGTAAATCAGTCTCTGCTTGTTACAGACGGTTATAACTGACTCACTAGGTAATAATTGCTGAGTCTGGATGGGGTTTTCTGCACGCTCGAGGCCTCCACTCCTTTCTCCTTCACTGTGATACGCACAGGGTTGCGCAGACCCGCCCTCACCAGCTTCTCCAGCTCTTGCGTCTGTGTGGCGGAGAAAAGCCCTGTGCGCCGCTGCTTGGGCAAATACCCCAGAATAGTGTTTAAACTGAGGAGGCAAAGAAAAAAGCTGCATTAGTTAATAGACTGTCATTTATGAATTATGAATTTCATATTTTTTTCTGACTGATGATAGAAGAACATTACCTGGCTTCAAAGCCCATGTCCAGCAATCGGTCAGCCTCATCCAGGACTAGAACGTCCAGAGACTTCACAGCGGTGGCCAAATCAAGTCCATCTGCCTTCCTCCTAAACATGTCCTCTAATCGGCCAGGGGTCGCAATTATGATATTGGCTCTGCGAAGAGCACAGGACATTATATTTGCTTCCAGATTTAGTTTTAGATGGTAGAAAACAGCAGTCCAAATACTCACCCCTGAGTCTTAAACTTCTCTACATCCTCAATAGGGTTGCTTCCACCAATTAAGAGAATCTGTCTGAAAACAGACACATGTTTTGTAAGTTTTACATCCTCACACGGTACAGTAGATACAGTAGATGCTTTAATCTCACCTAAACTGAGGAAACCCCTGCAGAAACTGGCCCATCACCTCACTGATCTGCAGCGCCAGCTCACGGGTGGGCGTTATGATCAATGCACCCACCTGACAACGCAGTACAATAGACACTAGATGAGTAGAGCTCGTTGGGACATACTTTGATGTTGGATTGACAAAGCTGTATGAAAGTTTGAATGTTTTATAAGCTTTAAATTTAGTGGAGTGGAAAGAGAAAGAAAGAGAGGCATAGCTAGCATGAATTAACATGTTTTAGCACATTGCTAACATGAATTAGCATGTTTTGCTAGCATGTTTTAATAGGTTGCTAGCATGAATTAACATGTTGTTAGGATGTTTCTTACATGATTTAACATGATTAAATTTAACATAATATGATATTAACATGAATTAACAAAATGCTAGCATCATTTAACATGTTGGCATTATTAACATGGTTTAACAGATTGTTAACATGAATTAGCATGTTTTTCTAACATGTTTTAATAGGTTTGTCAGCATGAATTAGCATGTTCTTAGCATGATTAGCTTTTTGTTAGGATGTTTCTTCCATAATTTAACATGTTTAAATTTAACATAATTAACATGACACTAACATGAATTAACACATTGCTAGCATGAATTGACATGTTGAAAGCATGATTTAACATTTTGCTATCATGTTTTAGCACATTGCTAACATTAATTTGCATGTTGCTAGCCTGTTTTAACATGTTGGCATTATTAACATGTTTTAACACACTGTTAGCATGAATTAGCATGCTTTGCTAGCATGTTTTAATAGGTTGCTAGAATGAATTTGCATGTTGTTAGCATGAATTAATATTGTGCTAACATGATTTAACACATTGGTAACATGTTTTATCACAATGTTAGAATGATTAGCATGTTGCTAACATTCTGTTAGCATAATTTAACATGTTGTCATTATTAACACATGTTGTGTTTTAACACATTGTATGAATGACTGTATGATTGATTAGTATGAATTAACTTGTTAACACTTTTTAACATGTTGCTAGCATGAATTAGAATGTTCATAATATGATTTAACATGTTTGCTAAAATGAATTAACATGTTGTTAGCATGTTTTTTTGATGATGTTAGAATGATTAGCATGTTTCTTTCATGATTTAACATGTTAGCATAATTAACATGATACTAACATGAATTGGCACATTGCTAACATGATTTTAAAAATTGCTATCATTTTAGCACGTTGTTAACATGAATTAGCATTTTGCTAGCATGATTTAACACATTGCTAACCTGTTTTAACATTGTTGACATAATTAGCATGTTTTAATACATTGCTAGCATTAATTAGCATGTTGCTAACATGATATAATGCATTTAACATACTGATAGCATGATTTAACATATTGCTACCATGTTTTAACATATTGTTAACATGAATTAGCATGTTGCTAAGTGTGTTTGTAAGAAAAAATATCCACATTTATAACTTTATAAACTATAATCACTGGCTTCCATACGCGAGTCGATTCCAGGAAGAGTGAACTCCGTGGAAGCACAGACAATAGAGCAAAGTTTAAGGTTGTTGCCAAGCCCTATTTGTTTGAACCACAAGAGGCGTCTACTCTCACGTGAGCTTACGCTACTCTTACATCATACGGCGGAACTCGACTCTCTAAAAGTTGTAATTATGAATATTTTTCTTACAAAAATGCATCGCTTCACTTCAGAAGGCCTTTATTAACTGTATGGATTACATTTATCAAGGATGGATGTGCTTTTTTGGGCTTCAAAAAAAAGGGTACCATTCACTCCTATTACAAAGCTGGGAAGAGAGGTTAATTTTTAATATAACTCAGATTGTGTTCATCTGAAAGAAGAAAGTCATTTACACCTAGGAAGGCTTGAGGGATAATTTTCATTTTTGGGTGAACTATCCCTTTAAATAGTAGATCAGTATGTCAGCTTTGACCAATGTGGATGAACTACACCTATTTCTTTCTGCAAACATCTGATGAATAAGAAAACTATATGTAAATTGATCATCTTAATACACACCTGCATCTTTTTTAACTTCTCTTCTCGCTTTAGGAGAATTTCTAATATAGGAATCACAAATGCCAGAGTCTTCCCACTGCCAGTCACCTGAAATTACACTGATTATGAAACACATCTGTGACATTTCTCAGACAGATTATGATAAAAAAATACATATTCAGATACTCACCGCTTCAGCAGCCACATCTTTATTACTCATAAAGAGAGGGATGCAGGCAGCCTGAAATTGAGGAGTTAATAAACAGTAAATAATCTGATGATAAACATGCGAGGACAGATAAACTGGATACTAATCAAATGAATACCTGAACAGGAGTCATATATGTAAATTTCAGCTCTGTAAGCGTCTGTAATATGCTTTCATGTAATTTCACAGGTAAACTCTCCCATTTTCCATCGGTAATGTTTTCCATAATTCATGAGTTTAGATGAGTCTGATCCATAAAAGTAAACACATGAGGAGAAGATGTGTGCTTCACGCAATACGCTCCGGATGGGAAAAATGCGGCTGCTACAAACGTTCCGCATCGCCTCTGTAAGACACCAGTCTTCCTCCAGGGGGCGTTTGGTGAATTAGAGCTGAATCATCGATTCAGAAAACTCAAAATGATGTTTGTTTTGTTGGCCTTTATGTCCTAAGAAGCATAATCGTTTAAAGGATTAGTTCACTTTCAAATTAAAATTTGATAATTTACTCACCCCCATGTCATCCAAGATGTTTATGTCTTTCTTTCTTCAATGAAGAAAGAAGTGAAGGCTTTTGACGGAAAACATTCCAGGATTTTTCTCCATATAGTGGACTTCAATGGACTCCAAACGGTTGAAGGTCAAAATTACAGTTTCAGTGCAGCTTCAAAGAGCCCTACATGATCCCAGACGAGAATAATGGTCTTATCTAGAGAAACAATTGCTCATTTCTAAAAAAAAAAAAATACAATTTTATACATTTTAACCATAAATGCTCATCTTGAACTAGCTCTCTTCTTCTTCTCTATTAGAATTCCGGCAGTGTATACACTGCTAAGTGTATTACTGCCCTCCACAGGTCAAAGTTTGAACTAACTTGTTATATACTTGCACTAGCATATTGTATATGACAATTTAGTTAGAGATGAGGAAGAAGAGACCTAGTTTAAGATGAGCATTTATGGTTAAAATGTATAAAATTTTAATTTTTTTTTTTAAATGAGTGATGGTTTCTCTAGATAAGACTCTTATTCCTTGTCTGGTATTGTTTAAAGCCCTTTGAAGCTGCAATGAAACTCTAATTTTGACCTTCAACCGATTGGAGGCCATTGAAGTCCATTATATGGAGAAAATCCTGGAATGTTTTCATCAAAAACCTTAATTTCTTTTCGACTGAAGAAAGAAAGACATGAACATCTTGGATGACATGGGGGTGAGTAAATTATCAGGAAATTTTAATTTGAAAGTGAACTAATCCTTTAAATCTGTTAACTGTCACTGGCCCACAGCCATTACATATTTAAAACAGTAATATTCTATACCAAACCTAAACTAATCTTGACAAACTAAATATCATTTGAAAGCTTAGAATCTCTCTGATTTTCAAAATAAATTACAGAGGAGCAGTAATTTATCAATTTGCAACAAGCATATTTTCATACTCATAAGGCATGTTCAGACCTTTATTTTGAAATAGTGATGAACATGAAAAATCATGAAAGATTGGTTGAAACATGTTTGTTTTCATGCCAAGAGTCCAAAAGATAACATCCATCCAATTTTTTTGAGAAAAAAAGGTCTGAAAATGTTTTTTAATAGAAAAAAATATATACATTTATGATTGTGGCGGCGATCTATAACCCACATACATGTTGTTTTTATGTTTATTAGAGGCTGAATTCATATCAAATTCTGCCAAACTTCCCATACTACTTCTATATAGAATGTCTATTTCATAAATTGTATGAAAATAATGGAAATATATGGTTCAGATCACTCAAACCATATATGGAAGTGGCCTTTATATGGTCAGTAATGGAGCTTGGTCGTCATCTAGTGAAAAAGTGTGGTACTGCGCCCAAACAAAATCTTACTGAAAGTTCATTTTTTGAGATATCAACCTGGAATTTGGAACACAACTTGTTCAGATTTTTGGCTTTGATTTCCTTGCAGTTTTAGAGTAAAACTTATTTTATATCAAATATATTTTTACATTTTCATAAATTTAAGTTATTTCACTTCTACAATAATCTGCCAAATTTCATCTTTAAAACAAGACCAGCCTTATGTCTATATTCCAAAGTATTCTTGAATTACAACCATTTCATTTTGGATAGTGCATTTTCATGTCTATAAAAAAACTGTCTATGACAGTTAACAGGTTAAATAAATGATTTGATGACCTAAACAATAAAAATATTAGGCCGCTGAATATACGATCAGCAATGAGAAAAGTAACACGTACCATGTGACAAATAAATTCGTTAAATCGGACTAACCACGAAAAGGAAAACATTTGACATTTAGTTATATATATTATAACAGATAAAAAAAATATACATGACACATCAATGTTAAAAAATGATTTAAAAAAAACACATTTTAAGAACATGTTTCATGTTTATTAAATCAAATCCATATTTGACATACATATTCATTGAACTTCAGAAGTTTACAGTTTTATCATCAGTTTCCCAGTAGTCTTAGCCAAATAATTTTGCATTTTATTTATAAGAGTTGGTTTAGACAACAAAAACGGTACAAAACTACATAAAGAACTCCCTGTGTGAAGAAACTGAAGATAAAGAGAAGAAAAATAAATTGGGCCTACCCTTCCTAAACATTTAAAAACACACCAGAAAAATCTGCAAAAGTAACTAAGCAGTCATTTTTATCACTTTACCAGCATCAGGTTTAAATATGTGCCATGGAGGTTGTTGGCATAACTAAATGTGATAATGAGCAGTGAATATGGCATGAAATGTGTTTGCCGTGACAGTTCCTGACATTTAAGTCAGTGACTACTGTACTGACTTCCCATTTGCTCACAACAATGGCTTTGTTATAGCTTAATTACAAAATGCTATTTCAAACAATCCTAAAGCAAGTTCTTTCATTGGGGGAACACCATAACATCACCTTTACTTCATTCTCGTAGTAATGTGCAATTGTAACAGTACTGGAGAAAAACACCAAGCAAAAAAACAAAAAGGAAAAAAAAAAAGAAAGATGCCTGATCCAAACAAGTTGGGCTAAAACAAAATCAATGAATTAATTTGTTATCGAACTTGCACCCTTTACCAAAACAAACAATGAAGAGATTTACAAGTGGGGCAAATGAAAACAAAAAGACTTGTGGACTAGCGAACAACCAAGTTCTTCTGATCTCTGTTGAATTGGACGTCCAATTCGTGAAACTGGTAAATCACAGACTCAATGTGTTTATGTTGAGGGTTTTTATACGACTCTCCGCACTTCAAAGAATCTCTTCAGGTAGTAAATCTGTCCGAGGGTCATGGCCACCAGCACCAGAGCCTCAAAGAAGGACCACAGCACCACCCTGCTGTTCGTGTTGTCATTGACTGGAGGACAGAGACAAAAATACACAAAGGCAAGCTTAATGTTTAAAGGTGAAAAAGAGAGAGAAAAAAATAATAATAATTCAAAGGCCATTTAAATGCAATTTTTTTCTGGTGTCATGTAAAACTAAATTTTCAAAGGGGCATTTAAACATGAATATATCTGCTGGTGTCATTTAAAAAAAATATTAATAATAATAATACTAATAATTCAAAGGCCATTTAAACATGCATATCTGCTGGTGTCATATTAAAAAAAAAGTATTAATAATAATAATAATAATAATAATTCAAAGGCCATTTATACATGCATATTTCTGCTGGTGTCATTTAAAAACTGTAATAATAATTCAAAGGCCATTTAAACATGCAAATTTTTTTGGGGAAATGAAAAAAAATAATTCAAAGGCCATTTAAACATGCATATTTCTGCTGGTTTCATATTAAAAATAATAATAATAATAATAATAATAATTTAAAGCCATTTAAACATGCATATATCTGCTGGTGTCATATTTTTAAAAAAATGTATTATTAATAATAATAATAATAATAATAATAATAATAATAATAATAATAATAATTCAAAGGCCATTTATACATGCATATTTCTGCTGGTGTCATTTAAAAACTAATAATAATAATAATAATAATAATAATTTAAAGCCATTTAAACAAAAAATTTCTGGGAACGAAAAAAAATAATTCAAAGGCCATGTAAACATGCATATTTCTGCTGGTTTCATATTTTAAAAAATTAATAATAATAATTTAAAGGCCATTTAAACATGCATATTAGAAACGTACAAAAAATAATAATTCAAAGGCAATTTAAACATGCATATTTCTGCTGGTTTCATATTTAAAAAAAAAAAAAAAATAATAATAATAATAATAATGATTTAAAGGCCATTTAAACATGCAAATTCCTGCTGGTTTCATATATCAAAAAATGTATAACAACAACAATAAGAATAATAATAATAATAATCACAACAACAACAACAACAATAATAATTTAAAGGTCATTTTAACATGCATATTTTTTCTGGGGTCACATAAAAAAAAATTCACAAAGTCATTTAAAAATGCAAATTTCTGCTGGTTTCATGTCAAAAATGTAATAATATTAATAATAATAATTTAAAGGCCATTTAAACATGCATATTTTTCCTGGGATGATAAAATGATCTTTCGACATAACTTTCAAAAAAAAAACATTCCATCCCATCATTTAAAACAGACGGACACAAACTCAGAGCTCATCTAATTATGTTAATATCAAATAATAAGGCTGGATTGATCACATGATCAGTGAAGAGGATGTCTTACTTGCGCGGTGTATTCTCTCTCGGACCTCCATGTATTCCTGCTCATGTTTGACCGCCGTCATGGCAACCGCCAGCTCATTGATCATCTCCTCCAGCTTATTCTGATGAGCTGGAAATAAATTAATAGGAATTTACTCATGGTGATTGAATCAAACAAATTGCAGCGTATGCAGCATGCAAATATAACACACCAATTTTTACAAACAGCAATATACAAGTTTGTAATCACATAACCCCATATTATACATGCAAGAGTTGACAGGTCATAAACAGCTTTAGTTATTGGTGCATTAATAAAAACACTCATCGTATATATACAGCATAAACCAGAATGGACAAATCAGGCAATGGGAACTTCAAATAAACCTCTCCTTTCCATTCATGTTATGTCTTTAACACAAAACCCACAGCTCACTCTTCAGGTTTAACCCGCATCTTTATACGAGCACGAGTCAGTAAACGTTCAGATCATTTCTTTACACACACAGGTGAAAGTTTAAGTGTTAGATTGAAGTTTAAAGATCAACCAATGTTAAAAATCTACTATACAGTCTATTCCTACCATCCCAGCTGTCACCACCTCCTGGAGAGGGAAGAAAGTCACGTTAGAAGTAAAAAAAGATTATTTTGGTAACACTTTAGATAAATACATTAGCTAATATGACTAACAATGAAAACTAGTAAACTTCTTCGTTAATTTTCAGTTTTAATACATCTAATATATTATTAAAATCAATTTGTTAACTTGTTAACATTATTTAATGGACTTGAACTAACAAAGGTATTAGCTAATGCATTAACTAAAGGACCTTACTGTAAAGTGTTACCATTATTTTTTTCTTCAAATAATTAAAATTAAAAATTTAATACTTTCTCTAATATACAGTAGTGGCCAGAAATGATGTCCGGAGGAGATATTAGTTTTTAATGACCCTACAAGTTCAATTAAACCATCAAAATATGAAGAAAATATATTTTTTAAATATGAGGGAAGAACAAAACACTGAATTTGGTTCAGGTATTTAACTGACAATAATTTGGCAAAAAAGGCAAACTACAGCTACAGATTTTATTTTACATTGCATACATGCAAACATACAAAGCATACATTGTTTTTGCACGTATTTGTAAAAATGATGCTGCCACAATTTGTCATGTTTCATTGCATTATTATCACAAATTAAATCAAAGCACAACTACATAACATGCTTAAAATCTTTATGAAATTTAAATAATATTTAAAGATGTCACTTTAGGCCACTACTGTACAATTTATAGCCAATTAAATATTTAAGAACTAGCCAGAAAATATTATATTCATTACAAAAATGCACATTTCCACAACTTTATCATTGCATTTTCCAGCTCTCTGATATTCCCAGGTTTTCGGTGAGCGTGGAAACCCTGCCATATGGTGCAAAAGAGACTTCCTAGAAAAAGCTTGCGTCAGTTTCTGCTCTCACCCTCTGTCTCCATGTCCTGTCCTTTGGGCGCCTCGCCGATGTCGATGGTGAACATCACAATCTTAGGGGTCATGGTGGACATCTTGTTGCTGAAGCAGAACTTGTAGGTTCCGTCCATATGGGCGGCTACAGAATACTTCCCGCTGGACTCACGGTCTCCTTTATAGATCTGCTTCCCATCTGGACCTGTTATCTGATAATGACAAACAATACATTAGATTAAATTAGACTCAACTTTAACTTTAACAGGTACATGACAGGTGCTCCATCGATCTATTTATATATTAACACCGTCTTTACATCAGCTACTGCCTCAAAAAAATGACAGTACTATGTATTTATATGGTACTTTAGTACACGCAATACTAAGCAAACTATTGGATTACCATGATACCAGAACCAAAACACCACGGTAATACCAGAGTATTTGTTTTGTTTAACAACTATCTAAGCAAAATAGCATAAAACAAAATCATATTACTTTCCCATTTAACCTTGACTCGTCTAAATGTTATCTAGACAATACATTATAAGCTCTAATCACTCTCAACCAGTAATTCACTTCCGGCTCCATCCACCATCTGGAGTGAGCAGACAGCGATAGCTGCAAACACTCTATAGCGGCTGTTTATGGTCTACTATATCTTTCTAATGACATTTAATAACATTATAAGTGTATTTTAATGCCCACCTCCACGTCGATGTCCAGAAACCCTCCCTCGGCGACCTCAAACATCAGGCCCATCTTCGTGCCCGAGTTCACGCGCTCATAGAAACACTCCTCCGCGTGCGCGTCTATGCTCACAAAATAGCCGCTCGCCGTGTAAGACAGCGCGCAGAGGAGCACGACGAGTTCCGAGAACGTAAACATGTTTGGTGCGGTGTATTAATGGAGGATAAAACCCATAAAAGAGAGTTTACGCCGCACGGCACCGATAAAGGCGGAGACTGACAAGCGCTAGCTGCGCTACTGATGATGCCACGTCAAGCTTTAGACGAGCCGCCCGATGGGACAAAAAGGTACCGGAGGCAGTTCGCGTTTGGAAAACAAAAAACTACAGCGGAGCGTTATCGATTTATTTTATTTTATGTACTAATACAACATTTATTTTGTTAAAAAAATAAAATCACTATAATGTAACTCAGAAAAAATGTTAGATGTTGAAATTAAATAGGTCTAGTATGTTATAATTAGGGCTGTCAAACGATTAATCATGATTCATCGCATACAAAATAAAAGTTTGAGTTTCTATAATACAGGTGCTGGTCATATAATTAGAATATCGTGAAAAAGTTCTTTTTTTATTGTAAATTATTTTAAAAAATGAAACTTTCATTTATACTAGATTCCCTACATGAAAAGTAAAACATTTCAAAAGTTTTTTTTTTTAAATTTGTTGATTAGAGCGTACAGCTAATGAAAGTCCAAAATCCAGTATCTCAAAATATTAGAATATTTATATTTGAGTTTCATTAAATGACCATCCCTACAGTATAAATTCTGGGTATCTCTTGTTCTTTGAAACCACACTAATGGGGAAGACTGCTGACTTGGCAGTGGTCCAGGAGACAATCATTGACACCCTCCACAAAGAGAGTAAGTCACAGATGGTCATTACTGAATGTGGTGGCTGTTCACAGAGTGATGTATCAAAGCATATTAAATGCAAAGTTGACTAGAAGGAAGAAATTGGGTAGGCAAAGGTGCACAAGCAACAGGGATGACCACAAGCTTGAGAATACTGTCAAGTAAAGCCGATTCAAACACTTGGGAGAGCTTCACAATGAGTCAAATGAAGCCGGAGTCAGCGCATCAAGAGTCACCACACTCAGACATCTTCAGGAAAAGGACTACCAAGCCACTTCTGAAACAGAAACAACGTCAGAAGCATCTTACCTGGGCTAAGGAGAAAAAGAACTGGACAGTGAAGAGTGGTCGAAAGTCCTCTTTTCAGATAAAAGTAAATTTTGCATTTCATGTTGAAATCATGGTTCCAGAGTCTGAAGGAAGACTGGAGAGGCACAGAATCCAAGCTGCTTGAAGTCTAGTGTGAAGTTTCTGAAGTCAGAAATGATTTGGGGGGGCCGTGACGTCTGCTGGTGTTGGTCCATTGTGTTTTATCAAGTGCAAAGTCAATGCAGCCATCTTCCAGGAGATTTTGGAGCACTTTATGCTTCCATCTGCTGACAAGCTTTATGGAGATGCTGATTTCCTTTTCCAGCAGGACTTTAGCACCTGCCCACAGTGTAAAAACCACTTCAAAGTGGTTTGCTGACCATGATATTACTGTGTTTTATTGGCCAGCCAACATGCCTGACCCCTGAATCTATGGGATATTTTCAAGAGAAAGATGAGAAACAGTCGATCCAACAATATACAGATGATCTGAAGGCTCAGTAGTGCCTCAGCAGTGCCACAGGCTGATCACTTCCATGACACACTTCACTGATGCTGTAATTTGTGCTAGGAGCAAGTCATTTGCTGTAATATGTGCTGCCGACCAAGTATTGAGTGCACAAATGAACATACTTTAAAGAACTTGAACTTTTCTGTTTTGAAAATCCATTTTTTGATTGATCTTAGGAAATATTCTAATATTTTGAGATACTGGATTTTGGACTTTCATGAGCTGTATGCTCTAATCATCAAAATTAAAAAAAAAAAATGTTTGAAATGTTTTACTTTACATGTAGGGAATCTAGAATATATGAAAGTTTCATTTTTAAAAATAATTTACGATAAAAAAATGAACTTTTTGATGATATTCTAATTATATGACCAGCACCTGTATATGTGTGAGGGGGTTCGAAACACGCGCCACCTTGTGGGTGTTTCAGGAGTAGTAGAACCAATAGTAGTAGTAGAGTGTCGGAGAGTTGTGTCATTGACGTTATTGTATTATTAGAGCTATATTATTACATTATATTAGGTTATATTAGTGTTGGTATATTGTTATTATTACTTATATTAGTTATATTATATTATTATAATATTACATAGATAAGATTAGTTGGATTGCTTTGGATTTTTGGACTTGGACTGGACTGCTTGTTGATTTGGATTGACCTTTTGGATTTGTTTGCTTTTTTGTGACCTCTTAATGGAGCTAGCAAGAAAGAGGAAATCCTCCCCTGTCTGGAAGCATTTTGAAATGGCTGCTCACAATAAGGTATGTGTAATTGTTATATTTTACTGTCTTAAAATAATTATAATCCTCACTATATGGCTGTATAATGTTTCATTTCTATTATTTCATGTTTCAAGGTGAAATGCTTGCTGTGCCTGAAGGAGCTGACATACAGCAGTAACACCTCCTCCATGCTCAGGCATAATCGAGCACTGCATGAACATGCAGAAACTACTAACAATCCACACAGTACTCAAAGTAATACATAATATTTTTTTTTTCTTTATTTAAACAAGGTGTTAGGCTCCTACAATACACCAGCTTTGTATTTTATTATAGATTCCAAAAAAGAAATGGTGAATGAGGTCCTGGTGAACATGATCGTCAAGGACTCCCAACCCTTTTCCATTGTGGAAGATGCTGGATTTAGGGAGCTCGTGCATGTGTTGGATCCCACTTATGTTATCCCAACTCGAATGGTATATGATTAATAAAGTGGTTTATAATTATTTAAGCAGTTAATTAAGAGTAACTGCATTTATTTATTTTTTCAGGAAATTTGTTATGGACTCAAAGCTGCAATAATACACAATCATACATACACAACACACAAACAATAAAAAAAAAAAAGAAAGAAAGAAAAGATCAGTAATAATAATAATAATAATAATAATAGTAAAATTACATCTTACTATTTAAAATATAAATAGATACAGGTAAAAAATATTTTTACTTTTACAGAGTGGGACTCTATAACGTTTCCCTGATGGCAAAAGTTGATACATTGGGAATAAAACTGTCATGATCACGAATTGGAGTGCCCTAGCTAAACCACTAGAAGGCACTCCAACACAGACTTTTGTCACTGTTTAGAACTTCATTTCCCATAACCCACTTCCCGGACTCATTGGCTGGAGACAAGATGTTAGGATCCAGTTGCAGCATTTATTGGTAAATCCAAAACGTAAATCCCAAGACAGGCAAGGGTCAAACTCCATGTAGTCAGTCCACAAACAAAAAGCCAGGAATACAACGTGCATGTAACAAAACAACGAACCACAAACAAAGGTAGAACCAACTGAGTATAAATAGACAATTAACAAACACAAAACAGCTGAATGCAATGAAGGATAATGAGTCCGGGAAGTGGGTTATGGGAAATGAAGTTCTAAACAGTGACAAAAGTCTGTGTTGGAGTGCCCTCTAGTGGTTTAGCTAGGGCACTCCAATTCGTGATCATGACAAAAACATGATTAGGATCACTCACTATTGTCTGTGCATTCTTAAAGACCAATGATTCATAAATTAATTGAAGTGATGTATACTCTCTTACCCCTATAAATTTCATTGCAGTTTTAACAAGACGTGCAAGCTGCGATTTTAATTGAACTGAAAGATTACCATACCACGTTTGCATCCCATAATTTAATAAACTACCTAAAACTGCTTGATAAAATAATTGCATAAATCTCTGATTTACACCAAACAACCAAAGTCTTCTTAAAAAATACAGTCGTTGCTGGAGCTTTGAGCAGAGATAGTTAAAGGTCCCGTTTTTCGTGGTTTTTTGAAGCTTTGATTGTGTTTATAGTGTGCAATATAACATGTGTTCATGTTTCGCGTGTAAAAAAACACAGTATTTTTCACATAATTTACTTATCTGTATACCGCTGTTTCCACTGTCATAAAAACGGGCTGATGACTTCCTTGTTCTATGAAGTCCCTCCTTCAGAAATACGTAACGAGTTCTGATTGTGCCAGCGGTTCCTGTGTTGTGATTCGACAGCAGCTTAGCGAACCTTGCCCGGAAAGGTCACGCCTCTTACCATAACGTGGAGATGCATGCGCTCAGTGTTATTGTAAACATGTCTTTAATTTTACCCTATCAATTTGAGCCGGAATCAGACCCGGTGATTGGACTGCGGGATGAAAATAACAGCGTTTCGACGACATGGCGACAAACACACTCTACAAACGCAACTCTTGTGTATTCCTGTGGGCGGAGGTTAGTCAAAAAACTGTTTTAGTGACGTCATTAAAGAAGGAAGTAGAGGGATGTAGTCCAAACTGGCCGTTCGATGTAGGCGACTTCTGTTAAATAAAATATCTCGCTTGGCATTGAACTTTGAGCTTTAAAATTTTACAGATTTTATTTATACTCTAACAACAACATTACACACTAACTAAAGTTTGAAACATGGGATCACGAAGAACGGGACCTTTAAAGGTGCTAAAGAGGATGTTTTGTTTTATACATTTTTGCAATATTACTTGAAACTGTCTTTACTAACTGATAAAAGACTATTTATTAGGTGCACTGAAAGGAATAATATTAATATACATCATCTGTGCACGAGGTAGGGCCTTAAAAACATCAGCCGATGATCGCGTAAACGACTGGCCCTCTGGCTTGTCAATCACTGCCGTGATGTTCCTTGTGAGAGTCAAGCGCGGCTGCGCTCTCCAGTAACTTTCCACACTCTACAGGCGCCGCATGCAATGTTTTTGTCAGGAGACAGGAGTAACAACTGCAGATTATGAGTTACCTGCGGTGAGTCCGACATAATGAATCCAAAAAACACGACACAGCGAATGCCGGTGATAAACACTCGTGTTCCAATACTCGTGCACGAGATTTGGGAGGCGTTCCTTTGAGGAGGGGGGCTGTTCTTACGCATGCGCTCATTTCAAAAACTCAGTAACGGTCTTTGGATTCTCAGTCGACGAAAAAATCCTCTCTATCACCTTTAATGTGTTAATAAAGAGTCAACGACCATGCCTAGATACTTGTAGGTATCCACCTGTTCGATGGTATGATCATGAATGATTACTGGACTGTAATCACCTAATCCTTTAGGGTCCACTATAATTTCCTTAGTTTTTGAGACATTTATAATAAGATGATTTACATTACACCACTGCACAAAATTCTCTATTTCAGACAGATAACCTGATATATCCAGGGGCGTAAATCGCGGGGGACCGCCCCTATCTGAGTGCTGTCCCCCCAAAAAAATATAATTAAAACCAACGCTAAGTATTGTAAATAAATTATATATACTCAATAATATAATTGTGTAAGTAGTAAAGCAATACGAGCGCAAACGGGCGTTTGAAGTTTAGAAACATTTTGAGTCACCCCTCCCTTGCCTCACAGTGGTTTGGTCCACCGCGCACGTCACACTCGTGTCCGGACTCCGGCAGCGCCGGCGGGAGAGAAGAGAACAGTTCTCTCTCGCTCTCAACAGTTCGAAAAACAGTAACGTTAGTTGAGAAGAGTTCCTGTAAGTAGGCTGTCAAGGCTATTTTATTCAAAAACATCGGATGAAGTGATTATTTTCTCGTTAATACTTACGATGCTGAGTAATTAATCATAACAACAGAAAAAAAGAAAAAAAAAAGATGATAACATGTATTTTTTCCGTATTTTTTTAGCGATTATACTGCTAACTACCTAGCTTGTTTACGATAGCTTGTTGAATACTAAGTCACCCACACCAACAACAATTAACATCGTGATAAGAATATGTGAACTGTAATAAGGCTAATTGATTTACTGTTGTGTGTTGGGTTGTGTATTCATCGTATTTTGGTGACTTGGTTGTAAACAACTTTAAAAATATTCCAATAAATAAATTATTTTGAATATTTTGGTCAATTTAGTCAGTTTTTCATTGAACCAAAGAGAAACAACAACAAAAAAAGCATAATGGCACAGTCTCCATGCTACAATAATAATAGTAGTAAGGTTTTCTTATGTGTAACATTATATATATCCTTTTATAAGTAAATTTTAGCTGTATTATTTGTGTCCCCTTCAAAAATTGCTCTTGAGAAATTTTATGTTTATTGTCCCCCAGTACTGTCAGATGAAATTTACGCCCCTGGATATATCCTGATCTTTTCCTAACAAACTTAAAATTACGGTGTCATCGGAGTATTTAATAATATAATTATTCTTATTTATACTTATTTCAAGTCCAATTTAACAAGGCAGCTGGGTGACAGCCAGAGGGTCAGAGAAAATGCTGTACATTTTGAATCATTAAGTGTGATGACCATACCCACATTATTGGATCCCAGATTAAAAAAACTGGGATTCTTAAGCCTAGGGAAACTACAAGAAGCAGTATCAAGATTAAAATCAGAATGTGCTACTGTAATCAGAAGTTCTGGTGCCCATTCTGCTTCCACCAATACACCCCCAGCCTCTTCAGAAGCAGGTCAATCAACAGTGATTAGTACTGTGAACCATTATTAATGGAGTTTTTCTCTTAGTACCTCTATTATTAGGTGACCTTTGGCTGGATAGCACGGTCGATCACAGTAGAAGGAGCTCAAGTGCAACAGCAGATGCTACTGTTGGGCTGATATTTATCAGAAGTGGATCTCTCAAGATCTGAGGATCCACTAGTATATTGGCCTCAACAGAAGCATCTGTATCCTCACTTATACCAGATGGCACTGGCATCCTCTGTTCCTTGCGAAAGGATCTTTTCCAAGGCTGGAGAGGTTTTGTCCAAGAAGAGGAATCGTCTAAACCCCAACACACTTCAAAAAATTCTGTTCCTCAATAAAAATCAATTATAATCCTTCCTTCACTGCTCTGTTGCAGTTTGCTCCATATCCCCAGTCCCATAATCACAACACTGCACTAAAACTGTAACAATTCTTACCTTTTCCCACCCCAAACTGCTCTGTTGCAGTATTACAGTATTACACACTGCACTCAACACAGCATCAGTTTTGTTGTACATACTGTCACTATCCAAACAATTTATGTGTGTTGTTTTATGGTGCTGAATTATTTACACCTTCTACCCTATTTTAATTATTCTCAGGTTAGGTAAAGAAAGTCAAATCTGCCCTAATTCATAAGTAATTGAAATCTCATACTCACAAAATAGGTCTGCAGAAGACTTCTCCATGGTCTGTTCAGCTCAGTTTAGAAATCAGAGACTTATGGCTGGTGAGCTTCTTAGTTATAAGTAATATAGTTTTATTGATTACAAATTAAGTAGTTTACATACAAAACACTAAGTAAAAAAATAAAAATCAAATTACAGTCAATACTTAGGTTACAAGCGTTTGTCTGCAGGAGGTGCTAACAGCAAGTTACCTAACACCGGAGAGGCCGTTCATCAAAAAGCAGCGTCTGACCTCTTGCGTTTCTCTTAGTCTTTTATAAACAACACAAACCCATGATGTAATGACACATAAAAATCCCCTCGTAAATCATCAATCCTTTACAGTTAATTGGTCGAATCCAAAATCCTGGGCTGTCATAAGCTCTGTTTCCTTGTCCTTCTCCTTTGGGCCCTCCTTCGCTGCTGTCGCCTGCAACACATCGCTTCAAGGTAATACCTGCTTTTCTATCTAATACATGTTTTTTCCTTTCTAATCTACTAACAAATGCATTATAATAGCAGTCGTTTTATATTCTTTAATAAGTGCTCAATACATGCTTTAATAAAGGTGTTACAATACTGATTATCTGTCATTCTTTAATAAGTAATTATATGCTTTAATAAAGGCATTGCAATACCAGTTGTCTGTCATTCTTTAATACAAACATCTGTGGTTGGGGTTTCTTTTTCCTCTTTCCACATATCAATCTCCAATTTATCAACATTTTGTTTTTATACAAAAGTTATTGCTCATATTCTTTCTCTTTACACATCAATTTCCAATTTATCAAGAGTTTGTTTTTAATTGTTGTCAATATCTCAATAAACATTTTTTTAAATTAATTTCTGTTGTTGTGTCTTTCTTTTTATTAATCTACTATTCTCGTAGATAAAAATGTAATTACAGTATCAAATTTGCATTATTCTAATGAGACAGGGTGTGGCTATCAACAACAGTGTGAGACAGTTGTCTCTGCACAAGTAAAGTCAGATAGAGAAAAATATACAAATTTTATTTTATACCCAGGCAATGCACAAATTTCTGTTCAGGTCATAGGCTCAGGATTAATTTGATCTGCTATTTCTTTGCACAGTAGCTATGTGTCACTAGTGAGCAATACTGAATGAACCTTCGGGTAATGCACTTTTTGGTGAAGCAATGGGTTGCGAAGCCTCAGTGCTTCGTGAGGCTTCATTTGTCCATCACCAGTCATGTCCTTTGGGCGCTTCACCGATGTCGATGTTGAACTTCACGACCTTAGGGGTCACGGTGGACATCTTGTTGCTGAAGCAGAACTTGTAGGTTCCGTCCATATGGGCGGCTACAGAATACTTCCCACTGGACTCACGGTCTCTTTATAGATCTGCTTCCCGTCCGGACCTGTTATCTGATAATGACAAACAACACATTAAGATTAATTTAGAATAAACCTCAATTTTGACAGGTACATGACAGGTGCTCCATCTATCTATTATATATTTACACCATCTTTACATCAGCTCCTGCCTCAAAAAAAATGACAGTACTATGTATTTATATGGTACTTTAGTACATGCAGTACTAAGCAAACTATTGGATTACCATGATACCAGAACCAAAACACCACAGTAATACCAGAGTATTTGTTTTGCTTAACAACTATCTAAGCAAAATAGCATGAAACAAAACCACATAACTTTCCCTTTAACCTTGACTCGTCTAAATGTTATCTAGACAATACATTATAGCTCTAAATAATCAACCAGTAATTCACTTCCGGCTCCATCCACCATCCACCTGGAGTGAGTAGACAGCGATAGCTGCAAACACCCTATAGCTAGTGATGGCCGATTTCGAAACACTGCTTCATGAAGCTCCGAAGCTTCATGAATCTTTTGTTTCGAATCAGTGATTCGGAGCGTGTATCAAACTGCTAAAGTCACGTGATTTTAGTAAACGAGGCTTCATTACGTCATTACTGTTTCGAAACATTTCAAAACAGTTTGAAATTTCAAAAAAAAAAAAAAAAAAAGATGATGATAAAGTGAATCCATGAATCATGCAGATTCAATGAGAACTGTTGAACAAGTGTCTAGGGCTTTACCCTATGGTTTTACCTGATCTCTACATTTGTAGAAGTTTTAATTTACATTAGCGTAATTAAAATTAATAATGGTAATTATTAATGTCTTATTGGCTTGTTTAGCTTGAGCCATGGAACAGAGAAACACGCAATGAAAATTGATAAAACACCACATATTATACATACACTCTATATTTAATCTTATTAGAAGATAAGTTAATTCCATTTAATTGATTTTACTTTAAATAAAACTTTTGCAATACATGTTTGGCCTGAGTTTTGTTGCATTTGCACTGTTCTGACCACTAGGGGCCACCGTGGAGACGGGTGTCAGATTGTTTCGAAGCCTCGAATCATAACGGCACATTTGATTCAACTGCTTCAGTGTTTCATGAAGCCTCGATCTGCCCATCACTACCTATAGCGGCTGTTTATGGTCTACTATATCTTTCTAATGACATTTAATAACATTATAAGTGTATTTTAATGCCCACCTCCACGTCGATGTCCAGAAATCCTCCCTCGGCGACCTCAAACGTCAGGCCCATCTTCGTGCCCGACTTCACGCGCTCATAGAAACACTCCTCCGCGTGCGCGTCTATGCTCACAAAATAGCCGCTCGCCGTGTAAGACAGCGCGCAGAGGAGCACGACGAGTTCCGAGAACGTAAACATGTTTGGTGCGGTGTATTAATGGAGGATAAAACCCATAAAAGAGACTTTACTCCGCACGGCACCGATAAAGGCGGAGACTGACAAGCGCTAGCTGCACTACTCATAGACATGTTTATGGCGCTACTGTACTGATGATGCCACGTCAAGCTTTAGACGAGCCGCCCGATGGGACAAAAAGGTACCGGAGGCAGTTCGTGTTTGGAAAACAAAAAACTACAGCGGAGCGTTATCGATTTATTTTATTTTATTTACTAATACAATATTTATTTTGTTAAAAAAAATAGTAATAAAAAAAAATGTTGATGTTGAAATTAAATAGGCCTAGTATGTTATAATTAGGGCTGTCAAACGATTAATCACGATTAATCGCATACAAAATAAAAGTTTGAGTTTCTATGTGTGAGTACTGTGTGTAATTAATATATACATATAAATACACACAAATTAATGTATATATTTATGAGAAATATTTTATGTACAAAATATTTTTAATTATATTTAATGTAAATAATATAAAAATATAAATAAATACATATACTTGTAAATATTTATCAAATATATACATGAATGTGTTTGTATTTATATATACATAATAATAACATACAGTACACCCACATATATTAGGCAAACTCATACTTTTATTTTGTATGCAATTATTCGCCCTAGTTATAATATGTTTATCCACAAATGTAAATGGGCACCACAAAATCCTTACTTGTTTTAAAATAGAAATTGGTCGCTACCTTTATTTTTTTAAGCACAACAAGAAATAATAAAGCAAAAAGATGCCACTGATATGCCCTATTTGTAATATTTTCTTTTTCTCTTCTATTAATTTTACAGGGTGTTTGTCTCAGTATTGTGTAATTAATATGTATATATAAATACACACAAATTAATGTATATATTTATGAGAACTATGTTACTTATGTACAAAATATTTTTATTTATATTTAATGTAAATAATATAAAAATATAAATAAATACATATACTTGTAAATATTTATCAAATATACACATTGATGTGTTTATATTTACATATACATTATAATAACATACAGTACACCCACATATATTAGGCAAACTCAAACTTTTATTTTGTATGCGATTAATCGCGATTAATCGTTTGACAGCCCTAGTTATAATATGTTTATCCACAAATGTAAATGGGCACCACAAAATCCTTACTTTTTATTTTTTTAAGCACAACAAGAAATAACAAAGCAAAAAGATGCCACTGATATTCTTTATTTGTATATTTTCTTTTTCTCTTCTATTAATTTTACAGTGTGTTTGTCTCAGTATTTGTTTTTAGCAATTTCCATTGATTATTAATTATTCAAAACATTTGTAATTTTTATTGTGGCTAGTTAGAGAATCCAAAATGCACTTATACATTCATATAAGTCAATTTTAATTTTTGAAATTAAATAGGCCTAGTATGTTATAATTAGGGCTGTCAAACGATTAATCACAATGAATCGCGTACAAAATAAAAGTTTGAGTTTCTATAATGTATGTGTGAGTACTGTGTGTAATTAATTTGTATATATAAATACACACAAATTAATGTATATATTTATGAGAAATATGTTATGTACAAAATATTTTATTTATATTTAATGTAAATAATATAAAAATATAAATAAATACATATACTTAAATAAATAGTAAATATTTATCAAATATTTGTATTTACATATACATAATAATACATACAGTACACCCACATATATTAGGAAAACTCAAACTTTTATTTTGTATGCGATTATTCGCCCTAGTTATAATATGTTTATCCACAAATGTAAATGGGCACCACAAAATCCTTACTTGTTTTAAATTAGAAATTGGTCGCTACCTTTATTTTTTTAAGCACATCAAGAAATAACAAAGCAAAAAGATGCTACTGATATGCCTTATTTGTATATTTTCTTTTTCTCTCATATTAATTTTACAGTGTGTTTGTCTCAGAATTTGTTTTTAACGATTGCCATTGATTATTAATTATTCAAAATATTTTTTATTGTGGCTTGTTAAGGAATCCAAAATGCACTTATACATTCATATAAGTCAATTTTAAGCTAAATCATGATGATATAAAATATAAATGATATTAAAATCTATTTAAACTAAATTTATCCGAGCTGTTGTTCTAGTGTTCCGCCTCTAGAGGGCGCGTCAGTACGGCGCGTCGCGCGCTGTGTGTCGCAGCTCTGGTGACGTTTTTCCAATCGACTCCAGAAAACTCTCCGCCGCCGCGGCCTAGCGCTCCTGTTCCCTCTTTCCCGTCATTTTATTCACTCATGTCCGTCTGTCCGAACCCAAACCGAGCGGGACTCGCTGCCGTATGAGGCGCTGAACACGGGACTGTCGATTTAAACTGAGTTTTTACCCGGAAACTGAGTGAAATTGCAGTAAACAGAGTGAGGGAGAGATGACATCCCGAAGGTGAGAAACAAGCAAAAACAAACCTAATATTCTCAGCGTTTCTCGTTTATTTTGCATTTCATGTCTCTGTTGGGCATCTTATTTTCACGATAAATCAAATAAATGTTTGTTTAAAGTGTTTTAAATGTCTGAGGTGCGATATGAACGTGTTTAAATGTCAGACAGTTTAATGATTTAAACCCAACAGGGCGAGACTAGACATGTTTTGAGTGTGAAAGAGTCAGTCTAATGAGGAATTACTTTGAATTAACTCATTTTCTGCTCAGTGATTGTATTCCATATCTGTTTGTTATGATTGACAGCTCATATTGTAGATTTGTCCACAGACAGGGTCTGTTGTGAAGTATGGCATGACAGCAGTGTGGTGTGAATAACATAATTTGGCTTTATTTTGCTTATTATAGTTAATGCATCTGCCCTGCTTGTCTTAATATAGCTTTCATTTGATATCCATAATAGATATATCTCATAAAAATTATAGATGTTTGCATAATTCAGTCTGTAAACAAAAATGTGTGACCAAAACATATTAGGGCACTTAAGTCAAACCTAAAACTGATTACATTAGAAACAAAGTATAAATAAACATAGTACAAGCACACATTTCAACAATTCATTTGACACAAAGATTATATTGTTTGAAGAAATAAGAAGGCAAAAGATCCTGCAGAATATATTTCACTATTTTGATCCAGTATTCTCAATATTTAATGCTAAAATGGTTTTATGCACACTTTTTTTGTGCCTCATCTTTTTTCGTATGACATTTTTTACTGACATTTCTGCAGGTACTTTCATGTTTACTGTCCAACAGTAGCCGCTTGTTGTCAGAAGTGTTATTGGCCAAAATCACTCTTTCATGTCGTGTGTTTTTGTCTGTCGGTAGGTGGTTCCACCCCAACATCACTGGAGTGGAGGCAGAAAACCTTCTACTCACTCGTGGCGTGGACGGCAGTTTCTTGGCCCGTCCCAGTAAAAGCAACCCTGGAGACTTTACGCTTTCCGTCAGGTGAGAGGTGACAGATGAACCAGCATTCAGGCTGGAAATAACAAGTGTTAATTGGAAAAATATTATGCACTTGACTACACTGTAAAAATATCCTGTTAAATTTAAAGAAAAAAATGGCACAGATTCAACGTAAACAATACTGACCACACCAGGATGGCATATTGTCAAAGACATTTAGATGTCCGAATCAATAGAAATCTACAAAAGTGATTTTATATACATAGAAAGCACGTTAATTGCAAGTAAAACGTCTAATTTTAAGGTTTCAAATAAGTTTTGGAAGAATAAAATGTCAAAATGTGGGTGAAATAATGTTCCATTGTCATTTAGTCTAACACTTATATTTATGTAAAAATTGAAACATACTTATTCTGACTTGTACGTATTCAAATATATTAAAGAATATATTGCATTTTAAATGAATAAATTCCTGCTGATGAATGGGCTAAACCTAGGATAGTGGCAAAGTTTAAAAACTGTAAAATTACAAGCATTTGAGGTTAAAGTAATTAGTCTTTAATATGGCATAAATAGATTTTTGTTGTAAATATGCCTGACAAGATTGACACAGAATGTGTCTGTGAAGTTTCAGCTCAAAATCCCCCACAGATCATTTATTATAGCTTGTCAAATTTGCCTCTATTTGGGTGTGAGCAAAAACACGCCGTTTTTGTGTGTGTCCCTTTAAATGCAAATGAGCTGCTGCTCCCGCCCCCTTTCCAGAAGAGGGCGGAGCTTTAACAGCTCAACAACAACAAAGCTGGAGAATCTCACGCAGCCAAAATGAGGATTGTCAGTAACGGTGTTCAGCCTTACATTGTTCAAACCGGAGTCGACACTGATGGAGAGACTCAGGAAGAAGTTACAACTTTTAGGATGTTTCTGAATGGTTAGTGGATAAACATGTGCCGTCATGTTAATCTTTAATCGTTGAATTGACCCTCGTTTGTGAAGCAGTCCGGCGTAAAATGACGGCATGACAACAACACTCTACTACAACAACTCTTCCTCTTCTCTAAAGCAGCCCAACATGGCCACGCCCCCTTTGTTGGTGTGTTCTCAGGGGCGGGGTTTATGTAAATTTTAGGGTTAGTGATGTCACCAATCCAGGAAGAACGCCATTGTAGTCCCTACCAGCCGTTTGTTGTAGTCCTTAAAAAGCGATTTCTTTAAAAGAAAATATCTCTCTTTGCATTGAACTTTGAGCGTCGTAACTTTGCAGATGTTGTTTATGCTCAAACAGCAACATTACACACTAACTAAAGTTAAAAAAGTGAAATCATAATCAAGGACCCCTTTAAACCATTCACAACTTTTCACCGTATATGGCAAGGTAACTGTAAGGTAATTGTACTGTAGCATTTTTCTGTTAAAATTACAATCATTTTTACAGTGTACTAGTATAAATCAATTATACTGAATTGAAGCTCTTCTCTTCACTAGGCGAAATGGCGCCGTCACCCACATTAAGATCCAAAACACGGGAGACTATTATGACCTGTACGGTGGAGAGAAGTTTGCCACGCTGGCTGAGCTGGTGCAGTATTACATGGAACATCACGGACAGCTGAAAGAGAAAAACGGAGACGTCATTGAGCTGAAATACCCGCTTAACTGTGCCGATCCCACTTCTGAGAGGTGAGCACATGCATAGCTCATTATCCGTCTGTCCTTCCATGACAACGTGGGCCGATAGTTGTGTTTTATAGGCTTTTTATTGGCGTCTGAACCTGAACACCCTCCTTTGATGTTGTCCTTTTTTGTTTTTTTTGCAAGGTGGTTTCATGGTCACCTATCTGGTCGTGAGGCAGAGAAGTTGTTGACAGAGAAGGGCAAGAACGGAAGTTTCCTGGTGAGAGAAAGTCAGAGTCACCCGGGAGATTTTGTGCTCTCCGTACGGACCGGAGATGACAAGACGGACACCAGCGACGGCAAACCCAAAGTCACCCATGTCATGATACGCTGCCAGGTAAAATTCAGATGCATGACTTTAGTGAGCTCAAATAGTGTAGATTTTAAACAATTATTTTTTCTTGTTTATTGAATTTGAAGATGCAGCTTTAATGTTGTTAAATGCTCTCCAAGACGTTGTTTCTACATTCATCCCTTTAAAGCATTGCTGATAAAAATATATATTAGTCATGAACTGAAACCGAAAATTCAAGATGCACTTGGCCGAAAACTGAAACCAAAACCGAAAATAAATAAATGAATAATCAATGAATTAATCAAACTTATTTAATAATCAGCACTCAAATAGCTAAAACTGAGTTATACAAACATTTAAATTGCACATAAGTTTGTATATCAACTTTTTAATAACAAGAATTGTTTTTACTCCAGTCTGTTGGTGTAATATAAACATTTAAACGACAATAAACTGTAATTTATTAAATAATGAAGACATCACTAACAGGTGAATAAAATTATAATCATTATGTAATACACTGCATATATTTAGCAAAATGCTCTTCTTAAGAGTTATTTTTTCTATCTAACTAATGAGTTTATGGATATTGAATGGCTTTCTTGAGGTAAATGTAATGTTGAGTGACATTTTAGAGCCTACAAGCTGTTTTATTGACGTCTTTCCCCGGTTGAAACACTGATTAAGGGATTACATGAGACAGGATTCATTTTGGTAACATGCCTTCTGGTGCTCATACTTGTTTATTTTGTGATGTAACTATAGTAAAGAGGAGATGAGATGATTGGTTCACGTGTGCTTGATCTGCCGCTTAAACTGAGGCGACTACAGCGATCTGTCACGCTGTAATAAAGAGCACCAACATGGCATTTATTGTTTGAATCTCATATAAAAATAACATTTTAAACTTGAGACTTTGCTTCATATTAAAAGTAACAAAGCTTTTTGTGATTATTGAATGACAAGCGTGCTACAAATTAGTTTTGAACAGAAAACGGCACAGAATAAAAGATTTTAGAACATTTTTTTACCGATTAAAATTGAGAAATTAATATTGTCAATCCAGAGTCCACTGTCCACACAGCTGACATGTTAAACTGCTGTAGCTTATCCATGTTGTGTGCACAAAATAGAAGCTGAACACAGTCAAAACATGCCATCAGAGAAGCACAAATTAAATATGTTTCAGTCACTGATTTCGGCCCTCCAAATCCATTTCGGCTTGAAACCAAAAATAGCTGCTTTGGCCAAAAATGTTAATTTTGGTGCATCCCTAATATATATTTAGGCTAAAATGTGTTCCTGCATTCAGTATGTGTTAATGTTTAATTGATGGTCTAAAATTGGAAACCTGTTTGAATAGACAGTATTTTTTTACCGCAACTAGCAGTGCAGAAATGACACGCTTTATCTTAAATCTTATGTGTTATATAAGTTGGCTATTATATTTTTCAGCATGATCTAAAGTATGATGTTGGTGGTGGGGAGAAATTCGACTCGCTCACAGACCTGGTGGAGCACTACAAGAAAAACCCAATGGTGGAAACACTGGGGACGGTCCTGCAGCTCAAACAGGTGTGTGATTGACCATTTTAAGTAAAGATCCATTGAGAATTGTACGACAAATTGCTTGTGATGTTCCACTTCAGACATACACTACTGTTCAAAAGTTTGGGGTCAGCAAGATTTTGTTTTTAAATGAAATTTTATGCATAGAGGATGCGTTAAATTGGTCAAAACTGACAGCAAAGACATTAATAAAGTTACAAAAGATTCTATTTCAAAGAAATACGGTTCTTTTGAACTTTCTATTCATTAAGGAATCCTAAAAAAAAAAAAAAGTACATAACTGTTCAACATTGATAATCAGAAATGTTTCTTGAGCAGCAAATCATCATCTAAGAATGATTTCTGAAGGATCATGTGACACTGAAGACTGGAGTAATGATGCTGAAAATTCAGCTTTGATCACAGGAATAAATTACATTTTAAAATATATTCATAGTGAAAATCGTTCTTTTAATTTGTAATAATATTACACAATATTACTGTTTTCACTGTATTTTTCACTGCAGCAGCAAAAGATCAACCCCTAACTTTTGAGTACTGGTATATTTCACATTCCTAATACCAGATAATGCAGTGTTGTGTTTCCTGCAGCCTCTGAACACGACCCGCATCAATGCAGCAGAGATCGAGAGCCGGGTACGAGAGCTCAGCAAGCTGGCAGAGGCCACAGATAAGGTCAAGCAGGGATTCTGGGAGGAGTTTGAGGTGAGAGCCATAATTTATCAGTTTTATCACAACTGATAAATCAATGCAGTTTCTCACACCTTTATAATAAAGAGTCGAGTTATGGGAATCATTTTTCATTCCGTGTCCACAGACGCTTCAGCAGCAGGAGTGCAAACTACTCTACAGTCGCAAGGAGGGCCAACGGCCAGAAAACAAAAACAAGAACAGATATAAGAACATTCTCCCCTGTAAGTGAACATCATCATCATGCAAATCCCCGAAAAAACTCACATGTGCCACATGCTGATGGGCCAATATTAATATTCTTATCTCTGTGCCTCTTCCTCAGTCGACCACACGCGAGTCGTGCTGACCGACGGTGATGCAAATGAACCAGGCTCTGACTACATCAACGCCAACATCATCATGGTAATAAAAGTGCCTTCAAGTCCTGTCAGAATGATTCAATATTTACTTGTGTAATAACGTGGTTTTTGTGCTTCTCCAGCCTGATAACGAGAGTAAATGCAACAATTCAAAGTTGAAGAGGAGCTACATCGCCACGCAGGGCTGCCTGCAAAACACCATCAGTGACTTCTGGAGGATGGTGTTTCAGGAGAACTCTCGAGTCATCGTCATGACCACGAAGGAAGTGGAACGGGGAAAGGTGAGCTGTTTCCCAAGGGTTTGACCCATCACATACATTTTTGTTGTGGTTCATGAACTAATTTTTAGCTAACTGAAATAAATATTTAAATATGTATTTAAATGGTACAAAAATGATTATTGCGTCAGGAAACGTACTTTTGAAACTTGAAATTAGGTCATGAATAATATGGGTGAAAAAAACTTAATTCATGATAAAAAAAATGCTATTGCTATTTAAAGGTGCCCTAGAATCAAAAATTGAATTTACCTTGGCATAGTTGAATAACAAGAGTTCAGTACATGGAAATGACATACAGTGAGTTTCAAACTCCATTGTTTCCTCCTTCTTATATAAATCTCATTTGTTTAAAAGACCTCCGAAAAACAGGCGAATCTCAACATAACACTGACTGTTACGTAACAGTCGGGATCATTAATATGTACGCCCCCAATATTTGCATATGCCAGCCCATGTTCAAGGCATTAGACAAGGGCAGCCAGTATTAACGTCTGGATCTGTGCACAGCTGAATCATCAGACTAGGTAAGCAAGCAAGGAAAACAGCGAAAAATGGCAGATGGAGCGATAATAACTGACATGATCCATGATTACATGATATTTTTAGTGATATTTATAAATTGTCTTTCTAAATGTTTCGTTTACATGTTGCTAATGTACTGTTAAATGTGGTTAAAGTTACCATCGTTTATTACTGTATTCACGGAGACAAGAGAGCATCGCTATTTTCATTTTTAAACACTTGCAGTCTGTATAATTCATAAACACAACTTCATTCTTTATAAATCTCTCCAACAGTGTGTAATGTTAACTTTAGCCACGGTGCACCATCAGAATCAAATGTAAACATCCAAATAAATACTATACTCACATGATCCGACGCATGCATGCAGCATGCATGACGAACATCTTGTAAAGATCCATTTGAGGGTTATATTAGCTGTGTGAACTTTGTAAATGCACTGTATTATAGTCGAGAGCTCGGGGGGGCGGAGAGCGCGCGATTTAAAGGGGCCACAGCCTGAATCAGTGCATAGTTAATGATGCCCCAAAATAGGCAGTTAAAAAAATTAATTAAAAAAAATCTATGGGGTATTTTGAGCTGAAACTTCACAGACACATTCAGGGGACACCTTAGACTTATATTACATCTTGTAAAAACTGGTTCTAGGGCACCTTTAAAATACATTTTAAAAAGAGCTCCAGGTTTACTGTTCCTGTTTGTAGCAATGCACAATTTGATTATGTATCAAAATGACTGTAAAATAATGATGATAATTTATATTTTTATTAGAGCTGCATGATTAAGCGTTAAAAGATCACAATCTTGATTCAAACACCCACACAATTCTATTCCTAACTGACAACAATTCGCCTTTGTCTATTAAACCTTTGACAAAATCACACTGGAACATTCAGATCTGGGTTCGCACTGTCACTGAACCAGAGAGAGCTGTTGGCATGTGTAGGTATGAAAAAGCTTTACAAACAGTCTTTTCAACCACACAGTATCGTTATTTGTGTTAGACATATTCAAATTAACACAGAAATACCAGGATAAATGTTTTATAGTTTGGACATAAACACTAATTTCTACGGTAGTGATCAAAATAGAGCAAATCGTCTTTTGAAAGTAACTTAGCCCTTGAAATAACATTCAAATTGAATCATTACATTGTTACGCCACTAGGTGGCGACAAGTGACTGTTCAAAATTGTATTTGTCATTGAATCATTCATTCAAGAGATTCGTTCAAAAACGCAGATTGAAACAAGTGAAGTCTTTATGAGTGAGTCATTGAATCATTCATTCAAACTGATTTTATTTTTTTATTCAAATTAGTTATACATTTTTTTTGTCAGAACTTTTAGTAAATCACATTATTTTGTTTAGTTGTCTGTTCAGAATCGTGGGAGAATCGTGACCTCCATTTGAAACAAAAAAATTGTGATTCTCAATTTATCCAGAATCATGCAGCTCTAAATTTTATTATGATTATTATTATTATTATTACTTACATAAAAATACATAATATAAAATATTACTTAAATAAAAAAAAAAAAAAACATAATACAAAATGTTACTCTTGTAATAATACTATTACAGATTTAATACACATTTCTCATTTGGAAAATGTTGCTTCACTCGGAAACCTGCAGCACATATATTTCTTTAATAAATTGCAGCCTTTGCGATTTGATAATCGCACTAAGCCAATTTACGATTTCGTTTGTATTTCTAATTAAATGTTCAGCCAAAGCTGAACTGTTCTGAGATGCATTGTGTTTTCCTTCACAGAGTAAGTGTGTGAAGTATTGGCCTGACGTGTCTGCGTTGAAGGAGTACGGAGCCATGCGTGTGCGGAACGTTAAGGAAACGTCAGCACACGATTACATCCTGCGAGAGCTGAAGCTGTCAAAAGTTGGACAGGTAAAGTAAAAATTACATTTTTACATGACACATGAACACAAGAGTTTGTCTCTAACACTAGTGTTCTGTCTGATATGTTAGGGTAATACTGAGCGCACAGTGTGGCAGTACCATTTCCGCGCATGGCCAGACCACGGTGTGCCCGGAGACCCTGGTGGTGTTCTGGACTTCCTGGAAGAGGTCAAATTGAAGCAGGAGGGCATAACCGGGGCTGGACCCATCGTGGTGCACTGCAGGTTATGAGAACACACTTCAAACAGACCAGAGCTGATTTCAATCAAAATATTTGGGGCTTTTAGTTAGACATGTCAGTCTAAATATTTTCATCATCAAGCGAGTCTGTTTGTTGGTTATAAACTTGCATTTCTGTTTCTCCTACAGTGCTGGGATTGGACGAACAGGAACGTTCATCGTTATTGATATTTTAATAGACATCATCAGAGAAAAGGGTAAAGTCCTAACATCTAGATTGATTATCTTTTAATTAGCAGTTAATCGTTATACCGCTATAGCATATATATATATATATATATATAAAAAAAAAAAAAAAAAAAAAAAAAAAAAAAATATATATATATATATATATATATATATATATATTTTTTTTTTTTTTTAATTTATTTATTTATTTATTTTTCTTGGTCGATATTTGGCATTTTTTTTACTGTCGGCATCAGCATGTAAGTTTTTCTGTTTGTCTGATGTATTGGAAGTGGGACTTATATTTTGACAGCGCACTGGACTTTAATTTTGACATTTGATTTTTGCCTGTGCATTGGAGCTCATATTCTACATTTGCTTAATTCATTAAATTTACTTATTAGGTAGAACAGAGTAGGAATGCACCGGTATGAAAATTTTGGCCGATACCAATAACCAATAATTCTTTATATTTGAAAGCGGATAAACGATACATTGGCTGGTAAATCTAAATCCAATTTTTTATATAATTTTTTTAAATAATTTTAATATTAAGGTATAATACTTCCTCATCTACCGTCAGCATTCAACAAATACGCTTTTTTATCATTTAAAAAAGTCTTTGAATGTCTAATAAACACACACACAAACCTTGCAAACTTCCAGCTGTGAAGACTGCATAAAAACATGTACTCAATGCTTTACGGTCGATCACTACTATTGATTCTCTTTATGTTAATTACTAGGCCCTACAGCCTAAATTGAGCCACAGTAATGGCTCTTTTTTTTTTTTTTTTTTTTTTTTTTTTTTTTAAAGTTAGCTCTAACCAGAAATCTGTGTTGCACAGGAGTGGACTGTGATATTGACGTGCCCAAGACTATCCAGATGGTGCGATCTCAGCGTTCAGGAATGGTACAGACAGAGGCCCAATATCGGTTCATATACATGGCCGTGCAGCACTATATTGAGACTCTACAGCGCCGCATAGAGGAGGAGCAGGTGTGTGTGACACAGATATTGAGCTTGATTATTGGTGTTACAAATAGGCTGATTCTTTTTGTCTCTCTTTCAGAAAAGTAAAATTAAAGGACGCGAGTACACCAACATCAAATATTCTCTCTCTGACCTGACTGGAGGAGATCAGAGCCCTCTGCCACCGTGCACACCAACGCCAACCTGTGCCGAGTGAGAACACGCATGCATTTCACGCAAAACCTCACGCTTTAGACAAATCATTCTAATATGCTGAAGAAACATTTATCATTATTATCAATGTTGAAAACAATTGTGTGAAATTTTTTTGTCACATTTGATGTCTGTATGTTTTACAGTTTGAGGGACGACAGCTCTCGAGTCTATGAGAACGTGGGTCTGATGCAACAGCAGAAGAGTCACAGATGAGATTCAGACTCCAGCACTGTCCAAATCACAGGTATGATGGCTCATTCTTCACCACAACACATCACAGTCCATCAAACACACCTGAGCAAGCTAATCAAGGTCTTCAGAGTTACTAGAAAGCTACAGGCAGGTGAGTTTGATCAAGGTTGGAGCTAAACTCTGCAGGAAGGTGGACCTCAACCTCCTTGGGTACTATAGATTTAAAGGAATAGTTCACCTAAAAATGAAAACTCTGTCATTTATTACTCACCCTCATGTCGTTCCAAACCCATAAGACCTTCGTTAATTTTAAGAAAACACAAATTAAGATATTTTTGATGAAATCTGAGAGCTTTCTTTCCTTCCATTTGAGAGCAATGCAACTACCACTTTCAAAGTCCAGAACAGCAGTAGAGATAATAATTAAAGTACTCCATGCTCAATTTTATGAAGTGAAGTGACTGCTTTGTTTGCACAAAAAAAAACAACAACACAATTTACCACTTTATTTATGAAAATATTGACCTGCTATCCAGTAGGGGGAGCACCACGAGGCATGCGTGTTGTGTTGACTAAAGAAGACCAAAAGTTTTGTTGCTTTGGATAATATTATTTTATAAATAAAGTGGTAAATTATGTTTTTTTGCACAAACAAAATACTCTGAAATGATTCCTGTCCGAATATGGCTAAAGACCAGCAATATTAACAGCTCTGTGTTTATCTGCAATGTCGATTCCCAAAAAGTCGTGCTGAGTCTTTGAATAATCCTTTAGTGTTTGTTGTGGCCGAATGCATGACTGTGTGTGATTTGTCTATTTTTATTCCCTGACAGGAAATGCTTTTGTTGTTGCCAGATGCTCCTGAAAACCTGAGAAGTGATCATGACTAAACGGAGAGACGACAAAAAAGACAAAAAAACAAAGGAAAAAAAAAAAAGAAGAAAAAAAAAAATCCAGAGACCGGTCCACACGAGCTCAGAGACATGCGGATGGAGTGAATTTCATTTCTCCTTCCAGCTACGTAGCCTTTTAACCCCACACTAAGAAACCACTGTGACGATCATGAAGCCTTATACTGAATAAACCCAAAACAGCCCCTGCAAAATCATGTTTTTTTGGGTGTGGAGTTTTCTGAAATCAATTCAGGCTACATTTAGCGCTTGTGGGAAAAGCTTTTGCTATTACGTTCATCTCTTACGTCTTGCCTCGTTTCGTTTTTTTTCTCTTTCTGTCTCTTTCTGGAAAGCATTAAGTGTGATATTCTAACAGAAAAAGGACACTATCATCACATACGCCTTTGCTAAAATAATTGGGAACAGAAGAGAAGCGATTCTCAGCAAAGGAAAGCTTCACAATACAGTTCATTCATTTTATATATGCAGTGAAAAAGGCCCAATACCTAATCGCAGCATTCTGTGCCATCTTAGTGCTAGTGCTAAATTCAAATTGGAGGATTTGAATCGTTCTGATCGTCCATTTTCATGTCCTCTGCCTTCAGTTTAAGCCCAGTGTCCTTAAGACTTTGCTCCAAACAGCAGGAGAACTTCAACGCAGATGGGTCGGAAAACCCTCGGTTTGCCTTTTTTGTCCCCCTGGAGAGCGACGTCCTGATTCTGAGGACTTTTTCCGTGGGACAAAACGTCCGTGTCACTGGCTTGTTTGTGTTACTGAATTATTGTTCTGCTGCATCAGGCCACCCAGCAGCTGCTTTCGCTTGGCTGCGAAACCTGTTTCTTGTTCAATTTTTTTAAATGATATTTTGCTTTTTTTTTTTTTTTTTTTTTTTTTTTTAAAGAAATTGCTTATTTACGTCAAATCACCGTATGAACTTAATTTCCAAATCACTATTTTAAAAGTGACTGCACATTTGTAACCCTGATGATTTCTAGCTTGTAAAGAGCAGTGGGGGTTTTAAAGTGTTATTTGGGCCCTCTATGATGGACAAACTTGATTTTTTGGATTAATTGTTTTTGCCAGGTCACATGCCTTCATTTTCTCTTCTAATTTGTGTCTTTCCTACACTCTTTAAAAAAAAAATACTGGGTTAAAAACAACCCAAGTTGGGTTAAATATGGACAAACCCAGTGATTGGGTTGTTTTGAGCCTGCGATTGGGTTAAATGTTTGACCCAACCTGCTGGGTAGTTTTATTCAACTCAACTACAGACTAAAAAAAAATGCTGGGTTAAAAACAACCCAAGTTGGGTTAAATATGGACAAACCCAGCAATTGGGTTGTTTTGACCCAGCGATTGGGTTAAATGTTTGACCCAACCTGCTGGGTAGTTTTATTTAACTCAACTATTGTTTAAAAATTACTATATGTCTGGCTTAAAATGAACCCAAAATATGTTGGAAATTAAAAATCTGACATGTAATTACTAGAGACAACAATAATAATCAAAAGGTGAACGTTTATTAATAAGCAATTTCGATGTTTATTATTTAGTAATTATTCATTAAACTTAAATAAATGTTAATTTCCAAAATATTTTGGGTTCTTTTTAGGTGAGTAATAGTAATTTTAAACAATAGTTGAGTTAAATAAAACTACCCAGCAGGTTGGGTCAAACATTTAATAAAACAACCCAATTTCTGGATCAAAAAAACCCAATCTCTAGGTCAAATCAACCCAGTCCCTGGGTTGGTCCATATTTAACCCAACTTGGGTTATGTTCAACCCAGCATTTTGTGTAGTTTTAACATTTTAATCTTTGCTTACTTCACTAAACCAAACTCTCGTCCATCTAAAGTTGCTTGTGTTTAACGTCAGCAGTATTTTGTCATTTTGTTTATTTAACATTTTCACAAGTGCTTTAGAAATGCATCTTTCCTCAGCAACATCGGTTCACACGTCGTCTTCGTTCACAGCCTTCAGTGTCTTGTTCTCCGTTACATTCATATTATTTGGCCTTGGCTTTCTCACTTTCTTTCACCTCGAATGTTGATTCCTTACACATTTAAAATACAAAAGTCGGTGCTCTTTGAGTTGGTTTTCTCGGCCCGTCATGTATCTGGCGTCCTGTAGTGTGTTTATTGTAAGTGTGTGAGCGTGTTTGTATCTTAAAAATACTGCTGTTTGTTTGTCCGGTCTTCTGTTTCAGCCACGCTTTTCTCAATGATGTAAAGATTACACACATCTCAGTGTGTGTGTGTGTGTGTGTGTGTGTCAGTGACCAATATCTTTCTTTTCTTTCTTTCGAAACAAACAAAAAAAAGTCCCAGTCCTCTTCGCTCCATGGAAAGCATTACAGTCCAAAGCAACTAATGTGAATTTTTGTCATCGTGAAGAGAACGAAACGGTTGTGGAACTCAATGCAAACTATATTTTTTAAACTTGTATATTGTACATGAATATCTTGTAGAGGAGAATGTACTTACTAAACATATGTAATTGCCATTAAGATATACTGTATGTTTAACCCAGCAGCATCTCTTCTCGTGCCAGACGGTGAGCCTTACAGAAGCTAATAGGGTTGATCGTGTTGTTCGGCTATCAATGCAATTAACCAACATGAACTCCTTGATAACAATAAACAAGAAGCTCACATCTTCATGGTTGAGTCCTCTTTTGAAGTAATCTGTACTATTGATGGATGCATGGATGCATGGTTGAATTGAATGTTGGTTGGATGCACAGATGATATTTTGTGTGCACATCAGATGTAGTTTTTTCTTCTTCTGAGACTTCCAGTTCATCTGTCATTGCTGTTTTTGGAGGAGCACGGCAAACAGGTAATACTGCAAAACAATATTACCATCGTAATGTAGCATTGCCACTTTCTGACAAATTGCACATTAAACGTAGTAAGCAATGGACTGAAGCTAATAGGTTTTGTTGTGCTGGACTCTATTTTTATGTTGCGCAGCTGGCTGAGCGCTGTGGAGATTGTGCAGCTGTTTCACTGCAGGGCTGTGAACGAAACTCAGATCTGGATTTTACTGGGAAGTCACATGGACTCGAGGTGAATCTGCTCGCAATAAAGTAAAAACTCAACGTTGGGAATATAAATTGGCACATAAGAGGGAGAAATTACATGAGATGTTTCTCATATACAATCTAGCTTGCTTCCTAATATAGTTGTCTAATAATTCATAGTTTCCACGTGACATCACCTGTTCCGCCCACCTGGAGGGCAAAACAAGGCTTTCCTCTGCCGCCCGGCAGTTTTTTTTTTTTGTTTTTTTTTTTACCAGGTTTGTATTAGCAAGACAATGATAGAAAAAGACTAAATGCAATATACACCTTATTAATGATGCATAGGGGGAGAGTGGGGTAAGATGAGCCATTTTTTTCCTTTTGTGGTCCTCAAGAGAAAATTAGTTAGAAGTACAATGAAAGTGTTCCTGTGGCTCAATTTACCCCAGGTTTGGGGTAAGTTGCACCATTTAGGTGTAAACTGACCATTTAACTGAATCTGAATCAAACCCATGTGAAATTTTAAAGATAATTTACCTATTTTAAAAACTAATTTAATAATCAAATTTTCTCTTTCAAATAATCATATGTGACCCGTGCTGGCAAAATGAGTGGCAATGAGCACATTTTATTGTTATTCTCACATTTTCTATTAAAAAAACATTCAAAAATGATGTATGATTTGTTGGAATCTGACAGAAATATGACTGAGCTACACCTGTTTGAAGTCAGTCGATTTTGAGAAAAATCGATTTAAAGTTTTCTGGAGGTTACAAAACAAAATAAACTAGCAACCATACCTTAAAATCCCTGGTAATAACACCAAATTTGGCACAAACCAAAAAGTCAAAACCCATATCTGTAGGAAAAATATATACATTCAACTTTTTTTTTTTTCCATGATTCCACAATTTTGTGATTGACATTAATGAAACAGCCTATATATTAAAACCTACTGTACCAAACAGATCTAATATGTCACACATCAGATGTTTTTCCCCAACAGCTGACCAAACGTTCACTTAAGACATATCAGATAATATTTAGTGAATACTCGCCAAGACAGATTTTTTGAAATACTGTAATTTCTGTGTATATGTGTATATCGGGATGAGATCACGCGCTGTCTGAAGTGTTGCTAAGTCACCGATATGCATCATTTGCTTTTATGCACAATGTAAAAAGAATCCCAGTAAAAAAACGGCAGCTGTGGTTGCCAGAACTTTACCGTAAAAAATACAGTAGCAACGTAAAAAAAAATCTGTTAAATTTACAGTAAAATAACGTTTTTCAGTAACCGATATAATGTTAATTTACCAACCTAATGAAGTACTAATATCTGTTTTGTACCTTTATAATACACTGACAGTCACCAAACACAGTGGTGATAAGAGTCACATGATGAATCAAAGTTCATCACAAGCAGTTTTTCCACAAGCTGAGAAGGACAATACTAACATATAGAAGGAGCACACAGTGTCATTCACACACACACTAAACACCATCATGGTAACATGCATGAAATTTTAAAAATGCAATAAACATTAATTTAACAACATTAGATGTAACATAAAACCCTAATGTACATAACTGATTAGAAAAAATGAGAAAAACTAAGAAGAAACAGAGTTATTTCAACGAAAATACATCAAATATGAAGTGTCACGCAGGGAATTGTGGGAATGTCAATTTACGGTTTTTTCACTGTAAATTTTACAATGAATTGTTATTTTTCACTTCCAAAAACTGTGAATTTAACGGTATTTTACCGTAAAATTACATTAAATGTACCGTTAGATCTATTACAGTTATTCACCGTATATAGTACGGAAACTTTTTGTAAACCAATTGACAGTTTTTCACCGCAGCATTTTTACAGTCTTTCACTGTTAAAATCACAGTCATTTTTTTTTACAGTGCAGCAGCCATTACATCTGTTATGCTAAAATTTTACTTTGACAAGCCAAAAACAGTTTTTAAAGTGAATGAGCGCCTTCCACTCCTCCCATGTGCTTCTTCTTTCCACAGTCTGGCAGAAATGTTGGGTGGTTTCAAAATATATGGTCACATGACAATAAATGTGTACAGTTGCCAAGATACAGTGGGTGGGTCAACTTACCCACTGGCTCATCTTACCCCACTCTCCCCCTACTATGTACAGGAAAGCAGATGAATACAGTTTCTCATTCACCCAAAAATGAAAATTCTTTTCCAAACCTGTATGAATTTCTTTCTTCTGCTGAACACAA